>NW_027125941.1:60000-82500 GCF_037325665.1 Littorina saxatilis | reverse complement strand
CATAAATCGAGAAAATAGAGTCACTCATTTGTGAAGGTGTCTATCTAAACGCTGTGAACTTGCAAAGTAGCTCGTAAAAGACGACCCTGGGGTACACAGATTGGGGGAAAAAATACCGTAAACGCTCATTTTATTGATTGGCCAGAAAAGGAAAAAAAACTCCTGAGCATTTGCTCGCGTTTTGATAAGAACTTCGGCAAACTGTTAATGAAAGAACCAGACAAAACGGTTGTGCAATAAAGCAAATGGGTACTGCATTAAGGTAAGCCTGTATGTCTGTGTCGCCCTGTCCCGTTCTCCTTCTTTGGCTCTGTATGTGGTGCTGCGTCCTTCTCTGCCTCTCTGTATGTGGTGCTGCGTCCTTCTCTGCCTCTCTGTATGTGGTGCTGCGTCCTTCTCTGCCTCTCTGTATGTGGTGCTGCGTCCTTCTCTGCCTCTCTGTATGTGGTGCTGCGTCCTTCTCTGCCTCTCTGTTTGTGGTGCTGCGTCCTTCTCTGCCTCTCTGTATGTGGTGCTGCGTCCTTCTCTGTCTCTCTGTATGCGGTGCTGCGTCCTTCTCTGCCTCTCTGTATGTGGTGCTGCGTCCTTCTCTGCCTCTCTGTATGTGGTGCTGCGTCCTTCTCTGCCTCTCTGTATGTGGTGCTGCGTCCTTCTCTGCCTCTCTGTATGTGGTGCTGCGTCCTTCTCTGCCTCTCTGTATGTGGTGCTGCGTTCTTCTCTGCCTCTCTGTATGTGGTGCTGCGTCCTTCTCTGCCTCTCTGAATGTGTCTGTGTTTGTCTGTCTGCTTGTCGGTCTGTCTGTCTGTCTGTCTGTCTGTCTGTCTGTCTGTCTGTCTGTCTGTCTGTCTGTCTCTCTCTCTCTCTCTCTCTCTCTCTCTCTCTCTCTCTCTCTCTCTCTCTCTTTACCAATCTGTCTCTAACAGCTATTGTCGCTGTCTCGTCCTATCCATCCACTGTTCTCTCTTTATCGCTAACTGTTGACGATGTACGGCTTTGTCAGCATGACTTCGAATGCCGCTCAAACAAGTGTCATGATCAAACATGAGTTTGCACAATCTTTAATACAAATATTGCGATGGCTTATCATGTTTTCAACAAATTTATATATTTTATTTGACATATTCGTGTGCACTTTTTCGACGTGATACATCGTCGCACGAGTTTTGTTGAAGAGTGATCTCTGACGTAACATGTGTCAAGTTCAAGGCTAAAAGCCTCGTTCTCGGTCAGCGGTAATGTTTCACGTACAGCTTTGCTTAAAAGCTAAAATCTAGGCTAATGTTTTCATCAGATTTACAACACACACACACACACACACACGCACACAACCACACGCCGCACAATTCGCACACGTTGTGCGGCCACACACAAAATGTCACAAATAAACCGACAAAAAAAGTAAATGGAAAGTTAGATTAAGCGAAACATGTTGCCTAGCACCTTAGGTAACGATGTGTTTGAAATGGAAATTACGTCCTTAAAACGTTTACTTCCATCGTCTGTACTGCCATTCTCTATAGACACCCACTTTCATCCCCAATGCGTACCTTTTACACACGTTCGAAACTAAAAACCGAAGTTCTCAGTTCACGCCTACATATACCAAGCCGCGGTCATGATCGGTTTTGAGATAAAACAAGTGTTTTATCGAGTTAAACACCCAGAGCGGCACACGACGTGCACGTGCTACACGAAGAAGAGTTTATCAGAAGTGAAATCACGCGAAATCTGCCCCCGAGCAATTGGGGCATCAACATATTTGAACTGGAAAAACAGTATTTCGTCCTCAAAATGCTTATTTTCGTCGTCTGTACTGCTAGTTTACCGATACACATTTCAAAAGTAAAGTTGACAATTAGTCACGGGTCATTGTTCAGGCATGACGGTTGTTTTCGTGTTTGGTTAAACGGATTCTTCCTCGAATTAACAAGCAACCACTGTGTTTTAGACTTGCTTTTAAACAAGTTTGTACATTAAAGAGAACGTGTTTTTTTCCCGTTTTTACATTTAGTCAAGTTTTGACTACATGTTTTAACATAGAGGGGGGAATCGAGACGAGGGTCGTGGTGTGTGTGTGTGTGTGTGTGTGTGTGTGTGTGTGTGTGTGTGTGTGTGTGTGTGTGTGTGTGTGTGTGTGTGTAGAGCGATTCAGAGTAAACTACTGACCGATCTTTATGACATTGTTCATGAGAGTTCCTGGGTATGATATCCTCAGACGTTTTTTTTATTTTTTGGATAAAAGTCTTTGATGACGTCATATCCGGCATTTTGTAAAAGTTGAGGCGGCACTGTCACACCTTCATTTTTCAATCAAATTGATTGACATTTTGGCCAAGCAATCTTCGACGAAGGCCGGACTTTGGTATTGCATTTCAGCTTGGAGGCTTAAAAATTAATTAATAACTTTGGTCATTAAAAATCTGAAAATTGTAATTAAAATTATCTTTTTATAAAACGATCCAAAATTACGTTTATCGTATTTTTCATCATTTTCTGATTCCAAAAACATATCAATATGTTATATTAGTTATAAAAACAAGCTTTGAAAATTAAAAATATAAAAATTATGATTAAAATAAATTTTCCGAAATCGATTTAAAAACAATTTCATCTTATTCCTTGTCCATTCCTGATTCCAAAAACATATATATATATATATATGATATGATTGTTTGGATTAAAAACACGTTCAGAGAGTTAAAAAGAATAGATATATTGAAAAGCGTGCTATCCTCCTCAGCTCAACCGCTACAGCGCTTTTCTGGATTGGTAATTTCACTGCCTTTGCCACGAGCGGTGGACAGACGATGCTACGAGTGTACGGTCTTGCGAAAAAAATGCAATGCGTTCAGTTTCATTCTGTGAGTTCGACTGAGCTTGACTAAATGTTGTATTTTCGCCTTACGCGACTTGTTTTTTCCTGTGAGCCAGAATGCGCACTAGCGAAGAAAAAACGTTTGGAAAAAAATAGCTCGCACTTTGCGATCCCCAATGCACGTATACTTTTACCCTCAACACACACACACGTTCATCCTCAGTACACACTATTTCATCCTCAGTACACATTCTTTCATCCTCAACACACACACTTTCATCATCAGTACACATTATTTTATCTGCAGCACACACACTTTCATCCTCAATATACACACTTCGACGCTCAACACACACACACACACACACACACACATACACACACACTATCATCCTTAGTACACACACTTTCATCCACCCACACTTTCATCCACCCACACTTCCATCCTCAACACCCCCACTTTCATCCTCAGTGCACGATTTGACTTTGAGGGCCGCTCGCGGTTAGCACCTAGCTCCGACTCATGCTCCATGAGTGGTCATCTTCGACCGTTGTTTTACTTCTTTCTTCTTCTTCGTTCATGGGCTAAAACTCCCATGTTCACTCCTGTTTTTGCACGAGTGGATTTTTACGCGTATGGCTGTTTTTACACCCGCAATTCAGGCAGCCATACGCCGCTTTCGGGGGAAGCATGCTGGGTATTTTCGTGTTTATATAACCCACCGAAGTCTGACATGGATTACACGATCTTGTCCGTGCGCACTTGGTCTTGTGCTTGCGTGTGCAATGTAGACACAGTGTTTGATCAGATCCGCTGAACACGCAACGCAGCACGAGACGTTTGACATACATGTACCTTCTAGCACCTTCTGGTGTGTCTAGTGCATCGCGAGGGATTTACAACGACCACACACACACACACACACGCACGCACGCACACACACACGCACACTCACACACACACACGCACGTACACACACACACACACACACGCACGCACACACACACACACACACACACACACACACACACACACACACACACACACACACACACACACACACACACACACAAGAAAAAAAGAGGGGGGGATATTTCGCAACAGCACAGTGTTAATGGAAAGTGGCAAAAGGTTATTCAAACTGTGCTGTGGGGCCGACGTCGGCAATTTGTGAGAAGCGGTCTTGCACCCTGCACGTTCCCCTATGGCTCAAGGGTATAGATTGACCTGCCTATATCTATTAGGGCAATCCGTGGGCAAACATCGCATGCAGGGTAACACGCGGACATGGCTCAAAAAGTCGAAAGTTTGGCGAAAAAATCAATTATCGAACGGCTTTAAATCGAAAATTTTTAAGTAAATTTTCATTTCATTAATATACTTACCCGAATCACATAAAGAGCATTGACGCAGTCTGAATAGCTAAGGTCTGAAAAGGCTACCCGTCTTAAAGTTTAAAAGGGAAGCAACCCAACCACAAAAAAGGTAAACACAGCTATGGCAACGACCATATACCCGGGGAGTTACCTCCCCTGCCGGGTATGTGACGTCACTTCCATTGCTGCACCACGTGGTACACTCATTCGACATTAAAGAAAACTAAAATATCATAAGCGGGGTTGGCGGGAGGGAATACACTATGTGATTCGGGTAAGTATATTAATGAAATGAAAATTTACTTAAAAATTTTCGATTAAATTACATATTCTTACTCCGAATCACATAAAGAGCAGATAGCATCAACAAGGCGGTGGGAATGAAAAACCAAACTCACCTCAAACCCTTGAAATGAACTGGCCACCTGCGATCAAGGCAGGTAGCGTTCTTGAACCATCTTGCCGAACAGCGGAGACATCTCTGAGGTAAAAGTTCAAAAAGACATCCTCAGAACGCCAGTAGGCTGTGCGTAGAACCTCGTCCAGCTTTCGTGACCGTAGGACGGCCAAAGATGACGCCCAAGCTCTGGTTTCATGAGCTCGAGCAGAGTTCAGAGGGAAAGCAGGCAGCGCCCCCCCCCTTTTCCGCAAGGTTCCACTCATATGCTTGTTTTATCAGAGCGGACACCCACCGAGCCATTGTCGTCTTTGCAATATCCTTATTTCTCACAGTATTAATGGAGATAAATAAGAGTTTTTGAGATTTCGACCTAAGCGGTTGAGACCGGGCAAGGTAGATGTCAAGGGCTCGCACAGGACAATTAAGGGCGTCCGGATCTCCGGGAGCCAGTATGCTAGTCAGAGGTTTGACTCGAACCAGAGGCGAGGCCTGGTCAGGGGTCTGGTTCTTAGCCAGAAAATGTGGCCGGAAACGCAAGGAAATAGAACCATCAGGTTCTTTAGAGATATCCTCCGGGTTTCCAGAGAGCGCATGGATCTCACTTCCTCTGCGCGCAGAAGCTACTAGTAGCAGAAAAAGAGTTTTGCGCGTCAGGTTAGCGAAACTCGCCGTGACCAGAGGTTCAAATCGTGCAGAACGTAAGAACTCGAGCACCAGGAAAAGATCCCATTTTGGCATGGGGGAACGAGTAGAAATCTCTTTAAGGGCAGCGCCCTTAATCACCCGTGAAATGACTCCACTGACGTCAATAGAGCGGCCCATCTGGCGTAAGGTTACCGCAATGGCAGATCTTCTAACTCTCAAGGAGGAAGCAGAGGCTCCTTGAGACGCAAGCGAAGAAAGATGGTTTGCCACGTGCATAGACCGAGGGGCTAGCGCGTTCAAACCCTGGGCCTGACACCAGGCAACCCAGGCCTTCCAGTGGGAAGCATAGACTGACGACGTAGAAGCCCTATGAGAGCGTTCCACTAAGTCGAGAGTCTGCTCAGACGCACCAGAACGCCTCAGAAAGGACCGGACAACCTCCACACGTGAAGATTCAGAGACGAGGGATCCTCGTGTGGTATGCCGGTGTGAGGCTGCACCAGTTCCCCTTTTGTGAGAAAGAGCGGAACTGGTGGACCGTGGGCGAGCCTTAGAAGGTCCGGGAACCAAACCTGAGACGGCCACAGAGGAGCGACCAACAGGAGATCCGGACCCTCCATTTCCGCCTTCCGAATTACTCGACTGAGTAGCTGGAAGGGAGGAAAGGCGTAGGCCTGAAGCCCTGTCCAGGGAAAGGCCAATGCATCTGTCTGCCAAGCCTCGGGATCCGGGAATGGCGAGACGAAGATTGACAGCCTCTTCGAGAAACGGGTGGCAAAGAGATCCACCAGAGGCTTTGGGACGAGGGCCCAAAGGCGAAGCAGTGCCCCTTGAGTGATCGTCCACTCTGATTGAAGCACTTTGTCGGAGCGACTGAGCGCGTCCGCCAAAGTGTTCAAGCTCCCCGGAAGGTACCTGGCTGTGAGAGTGATCTGATGGTGCCAGCACCAGACCAGAATCTCGCAGGTCCTTCTCGAAAGAGAAGGGGACCGCGACCCCCCCTGCTTGTTCAGATAAGCTGCCACAGTCGTGTTGTCTGTGAACAGACGAACATGATGGGCGTGAAGGGAGGGCCGAAACTCCTCCAGAGCAAGGGCCACAGCCTCGAGCTCCAGCAGGTTGATGTGCCAGTGGCTCTGCTCTGCCGACCACAGGCCCGACGCAGTCTGTCGGTCTGTGTGCGCTCCCCAACCCGACAGAGACGCATCTGTGAAGAGGTCCGTGTCTGGGGGAGGCAAGGCGATCGGCACACCTCTGCAGACCCAGTCCGAGTCCAACCACGGAAGGGTCGCTGACTGGAACCATCCCTGGAGAGGGACGAGGACGTTCCAGTCCACATGAGCAGAGTCCACATACGGCTTCAGAGCAAGCTGAAGAGGCCGCTTGTGAACTCTGCCCAGAGGCACCAAGAGAGCCATGGATTCCATCTGTCCCAAGATGGATGCCAGCGTCCGGAGGGAAGCCCGCAGGAGAGGCAAAGTGGACCTGATAAGCGCTTGGAGCTTGTCCACCCGCCGCTGAGAGGGTTGGACAGTCCAAGGGACCGTGCTGAAAGACATTCCCAAATAAGTGAACGTCTGCGACGGAATCAGTTCCGACTTTGTTGTGTTGATCGAAAAGCCCAACAAGTGGGCTTGACGAAGAACAGACTGGGTATGACCCGAGCAACCTGTCCGGCTTTGGTTCATGATGAGCCAATCGTCCAGATATGCCCTGAGCCGGATACCCTGCGACCTCACCAGTGCGCATAGCTGTCTCACGACCATGGTGAAGACCCACGGAGCGAGAGACAGCCCGAAGGGAAGAGCGCGGAACTGGAAGATCTGATCGCCCCACCGGAAACGGAGCCATTTCCGGTCGGACGGATGCATGAGAATATGAAAGTATGCATCTGTCAGATCGATGGAGGTCGCCCAGTCTCCTGGACGGAGGGAGTCCCTGACCGAAGCCGGCGTCTCCATCTTGAACCGTATCGTTCTCAAGAAAGTGTTGAGCTGCGATAGGTCCAAGACGGGACGCCACCCTCCTGACGACTTGGGAACGGCAAAAAGCCGCCCGTAGAAGCCCGGAGAGCTGTGGTCTAGGACTTTCTCCACCGCGCCCTTCTGCACCAGGGTGACAATTTCCGCCTGAAGGACGGACCTTGCCTCCTGCGAGGAGGGGGGCTTGCATGCCGGCGGACGCCGGGAAAGCGGCGCCTTTTTGTCCAGCCAAAGTAGACGAAAACCCGATCCCACAACGCCCACTATCCACTGGCTGTGTATGGTGGCCGACCAGTGTGATAGAGCCCGGGAGGGGCCCCCCGCCATCACCAGAGTGGAGGGCGGGGGGGGGGGGGGGGTGAAACCGGGAACACTTCATTGGGGGTGGGGCTTGCTGCTAGAGCCACCCCGCCCCCTGCCGGACGCTGATCTTTTTCTCGAACCCCTCCAGGGTTGAGAAGAAGACTTTGTCTGCTTCGTGCCGGCAGGCTTAGACGAGCCGGAAGCCTGAGGAGGCTTGGGCTTAGAAGTCTTAGCCTGCTTGAAAGCCTGAAGGGAGAAGTCCGAAAACTGCTGATCCCTGTTGGACTGGATCTCTGATCTTCGCGCATCGAAAATCAGAGGACCGAACAGAGACCCCTCCACAACCGGCGAAGCTCTGAGTGTGTCCAGCGTCGTTTGCTCAGAAAACTGAGAGTGAGCGAGGAATAAATCCCGACGACACGAAACAGAATGCACGTACTGAAGGGCAGACAGATGCATCTGTTCCTCATTGACCCTGGCCAGGGCCGAGAGGAGCGTGGACACGTCATCAGCGTCCTGCTCACGACTGAGCAAGAAAGGATCAAGCGTCTCAGTAAGAGCGCGAGAGAGAGATCTGATCAGAGTCTCCGAGATGGAGGACAACTCCAGGAGTTGCCGACTGATCTCTTCAGAAGCCAGAAGAGTGTGATCAGGCAAGACCCCACCCGAGGAAGGCTTGATTGGCTTGGCCAACAGAGGATGCAAGTCCGGCGTAACAGACAGAGTTGTACGCGGAAGAGCAAAAGAAGCCAGTAAGTTCGGCAGCACGAACGTCTTAAGACCAGAGGGGGTAAAAGAAGAAGCGTGAGCCATAGAAGCTAGGTAAGACTGAGCCTCTTCCGGAACTGGACCGTGAGGAACCAGTAACGGAACAGGCGTGCAGGGGAGACCACTTCCGGAAGGAGATGGACGAGCCAAAACCTGAGACAGCTGATATGCCACAGAAGGAGACTCGGCAAAGCGGAAGCTCTCGTCGCCCTCCTTCGCATACCGGAAGTCAGCCATAGCTGACGGAGCCGCTGAGGTTGAAGAACCCTTAGCAGAAGCACCTTCCGGAAAATACCGGGAAGTAACTTCCGCGGCAGCCTCCAAAGCACGCTTGAGCTGCGCCGGAAATCCCGAGCGAGGTTGCTCACTGGCTACAGACTGAGTGTCAGAATAGCCATGATCAACTTGACCAAAGTCAACAGAACCGGAAGCAAGCTGGCGGTCAGGGTAAGCCGAAACCGGAAACCCCCCAGACCGCAAACCGTCATGTCCCGTAACCATACCAGCAGGCAGAGAAGGGAGCGCTGACGGCAAGCTTGAAGCCGCCGGAACCGGAAGGGGTGTCGACCCAACACCAAAGTGAAGGGAAGAATGCCCCAAACGTCCGTAGTCAGGAAGCTGACTCTCAACCAAGGACATCCGAGAAGGAGTACCCGGAAGAGAGAAAGCAGATCCGGTCTGAGCCGGAAACACGGCCGGCGAAGCCACACCTTGATGTGGAAACGCTGGTCGTGATGACTGAGGCCGGAAGCCCTGCTGCCCGGAGGCCAGTCCACAGTCAACTCCAACACCTGCCGCTGAATGGGAGTGTGAAGGAGGACCTTCGCTTCCGGAAAAACCCGGAAGCGCGACTTCCGAAGGAAACCGCCCTTGCTCAGAAACGAACTCACGCTCAATGGGTACTGAACGAGACTGAGCAGGAAAGCGGGAGTGACCCGCGCCAGGTGAGCTCCGTCCCAGCAGGGACAGTCCAGTGGCTTCACTAGAGCCGAGGGACAAGCTCGACGTACCTTGAGAGCTCCCCGCGGAAGCAGAAGCCGAAGGAGTAGTCGAAGTTCCGGTAGCACAGGAAGCCGTCACCACAAAACCGGAAAAGGAAGCCAAAGAGCGGGCATCGCTCACTGCAGGCGGATGTACGGTGCTTTCCGGTGGAGTAGCACGCTTAAGTTCGTCGCGAACTAAACTGCGAATCTCTGGAACCAAAGAGCTCAACAACGAAGACACAAGTGAAGCTTGCCCGTCTGAAGAAACGGAGGACGAGCAAGCCGCCGACGTAACGCAAGTAGAAGTAGAACCGCTCGCGCTAGCGTGTCCGGGAGGAGAAATGGTAACAGACATGACAGTGTTTTTCTCTTTGTCCGAAAGGACAACTAACACAGGTTTAGAACCTTGAGAGGATGATTTAGGTTTAATGTTGCCCTTAACATCGCCCTTGCCACGTCTACTCGCGTTCTCTGCCATGCCGGCCAAAATGCAAATGGCGGCCAACACAACACAACAACAGTTACTGACAAAATTTCACAAGTCCGAAAAGGACGAAAATTATCAATAACCAGCCAAAAGTTCTTACGATAGGTAAGGTAAAATGGAAAGAGCTCACCAACTACCAGGTAGAGGGAAAGCAGACGGGTAGGTGGTCGGTGGATGTTATGAAAACTCCAACAACGCACAGAGCCTATGGAAAACACGACCTCTCGTCAGAACTGAAAGATGTCGAATGAGTGTACCACGTGGTGCAGCAATGGAAGTGACGTCACATACCCGGCAGGGGAGGTAACTCCCCGGGTATATGGTCGTTGCCATAGCTGTGTTTACCTTTTTTGTGGTTGGGTTGCTTCCCTTTTAAACTTTAAGACGGGTAGCCTTTTCAGACCTTAGCTATTCAGACTGCGTCAATGCTCTTTATGTGATTCGGAGTAAGAATATGTAATTTAATCAGTTTAGCTGCACGCCGGACGATCTAGTTGTTGAAAGGAAAAGAGAGAAAGAGATAAACAAACAGAAGAACGAAAGAACAAAAGGGAAAATAAACAGTAAGAACAAAGAAGGATGAGAGTGAAAACGTGGGTGACGGCAGAAAAAAACATCTCTGTGTATCGAAGACATCTTCTCGTTTCTCAAAGGTTACTGAACCAGGTCACTGACCAAGCTACGAACTGTTCGCCAATCACCTGGCGTGCTTTGTACACAAGTCAATGACAGGTTCAACATTGCGTGTGCGGCACACTTTAAATCATTCTTGAAGCTTCCTTGTTCTAATGTTTCCGCAGGGGGTCTTTGCGTGGCTTCTGGACGTCCCAAATGTCCAGACACCTGTGCAGAAATACTCCCTTGCGAATGACAGACTGAGCCTTTGATATTAGATCTTCTTGCCGTCGTCCGTTAGTTAATCTGAGTTTGCTGTTCCATCGATTATGTATGCATGACCCGGAAGTGCCACACCGTCGACATTATTAATGGGAACAAACATAATCCAATCATGTCAGAGTCAGTATGATATATCATTTATTTTAATGAAGCAGAACACACATACCTGCTGAACCCCGTCTCCCCGACCCCCCTCCCAACTCGACAAAACTCGATAATTCAGTATTTGTAGTCCATGAACACATTTAACCTCAAGACGAATCCTGCACCAGTAAGAATATAATACGAGCAGAAAGCGACTTCATAAACAAGACAGTTTACAAAGATTAGAATCATAAACGTGCACGTGAGAGAAGACTTTCTTGTGTCTGCTTGTTGTGTGTGTTGTGCTAAAACCAAACAATCCCAACTATCGCATCATTAACGTACCTTTGTCAACGCTAAAAAAACGTTCTGTGATCCAGACCCAAGACGAAGACAAGAAGTGTTACATTGCTCATCTGACAGCGATAAAACATATACATGAAGCCACGGACGTCCATGTCTCAATTTCAATTCGCACGCACGCACGCGCGCACACACACACACACACACACACACACACAGACACACACAGACACACACACACACACACACACACACACACACACAACATGCACCAGAAAAAAACAAAAACATTGCGTCAGAAAAATAGCTTTGAACGACTCCCCGTCTGCTGCTTGCAAGTGCATGAAAACAAAACCTGCATACATAGCCGTGTCATGTTCCTAATTGATGCTTTTAACATATGTGGTTGGACACCACCCACGGCGCAGCCGGTATCTATTCGAGGAAATATAAACACAATTAATGAGAAATATAAATTGCTTCATTGCCATTGTACTGTTCATGCCGACGATGCAAGACAAACTGGGATCAAAATTAATGTCTCCCATGCAAGCCAATGAGCGAAACTGCTTCTTTGTAAAGCAGCATTAAGAACACTTACACTTGAACCACTCGCAGAGGTATGCATGCAGCTGTGATGGGCAGAATATACCTGCGCAGTTTCAGCGGCACAGACGACGCACTGCATATTATTTATGCCGCGATAGGGATTATGACGAGTACTTGGCATGTTTCCCTTTCACGCGACGTGTAGGGAGCTGGGATACGCTGCAGTGCGTCGTCGGTCCCGCTGAAGTTACATATATGTGAGCGGAGCCCCCAAGGTACTGACGTTGCAAGACGTCACAGAGCATGGTCGCGGCGTTATTGTATAATTATATTGATGACGAACATCCGAGGCACCAAAAGTGGTCGTTGCAGACAGGTGTTCTTCGAGAAAAAGGTGAATCATATAGGTCCTCCGGAGTAATCACACGCACATACTCGTTGTTAACAGGTGGTCGCTTTTGAGAGGTGGTCGCAAGACCAGGTTTGGCTACACTTCCGAGGCATGGCTTTACAGCGAGAATGTACTGGTAAGTCAGTTTAGACAGATACGATTGTGATTGCATAGTATACTGTCGATGCCTTCTGCCGGTCCAGAAGGCAACAGACAAAGACACCAACAAAGCGGAGCAACACCTGGAAGGAGTGGACAATATACAGTGTCAGAAATAGACACAAGACGTTACAGTAGTCAAAGAATGCAAATAATTCACGTACTGCAGAGCTCTCTGACAAATGATAGTCAAGCTAAATGACATCACATGATAAACCAAAGTGTGACGCGCAGACACAAATCCAGCTTTGGCCGTCAAACCGCTTGTGTTGGTAAACATGAACTAATATTCACTCAAACAAGAAACGAAAGACTCCAAACAAGCAAACAAATGACCACGGAAGCAATACGGTCACTAAACAACAAACCAACCAACCAACCAACAAACACACACAAATCCTAAATTTAGGCTGCAAGCCAGAAGGCCTCAGACAACGAAACAAAAATGAATCCCAGAGTTTTCACCCGAACAGACGACCAAAAAGCAGAGAAGCACAGATTGACTGACGCAGGCAGACACAGATTACAGCGAGGCATAACAACAAATAAAAATTAAAAGTAATAAAACGGAAAGAAAAAGAAGAAAAGCGAAAAATGTGTATGCAGCTGTTGCGGTAGGGCACGAACAAGTAAGTGCAGATTTAAACAAGTCGCGTAAGGCGAAATTACTACATTTAGTCAAGCTGTGGAACTCACAGAATGAAACTGAACGTAGTCCGCCGCTAGTGCAAAAGGCAGTGAAAGTGACGAGCCTGTTTGGCGCGGTAGCGGTTGCGCTGTGCTTCATAGCACGCTTTACTGTACCTCTCTTCGTTTTAAGTTTCTGAGCGTGTTTTTAATTCAAACATATCATATCTATATGGTTTTGGAATCAGGAACCGACAAGGAATAAGACGAAATTGTTTTTAAATCGATTTCAGAAATTTAATTTTGATCATAATTTTTATATTTTTAATTTTCAGACCTTGTTTTTAATCCAAATATAACAGATTTATATGTTTTTTGGAATCAGAACATAATAAAGAATAAGATGAACGTAAATTTGGATCGTTTTATAAAAAATGTTTTTTTTTACAATGTTCAGATTTTTAATGACCAAAGTCATTAATTAATTTTTAAGCCACCAAGCTGAAATGCAATACCGAAGTCCGGCCTTTGTCGAAGATTGCTTGGCCAAAATTTCAATCAATTTGATTGAAAAATGAGGGTGTGACAGTGCCGCCTCAACTTTTACAAAAAGCCGGATATGACGTCATCAAAGACATTTATCGAAAAAAAGAAAAAAACGTCCGGGGATATCATTCCCAGGAACTCTCATGTAAAATTTCATAAAGATTGGTCCAGTAGTTTAGTCTGAATCGCTCTACACACACACACGCACAGACAGACAGACAGACAGACAGACACACACACACACACACACACACACACACACACACACAGACACACACACATACACCACGACCCTCGTCTCGATTCCCCCTCTATGTTAAAACATTTAGTCAAAACTTGACTAAATGTAAAAACCATCAGTGTGAGATAAACAGAAATAAAAAGAGAAATTGAAATGTGAAAACAAGCCAGCATGTTCATCAGAATGTGTCTGTACCCTATGAAGATGTGTGCTTCCGCATGCTGCCTGCAGGGAAACGCATTTGAAATGATTGCGTTACGATCAAATATGCAGGTTCGATGTTTTCATAAGTAGCAAAGGAAAAGATATGCAATACAATCAAACTTCACTTTGTCATTCTGAACAGAGACCGCACACACTCTGAAACACCCACACACGCAAACAAATATACACACACAACGGATGCAACCAATAGCTCGCACATGCACGGACACATGCGCAAGGACACACACACACACACACACACACACACACACACACACACACACACACACGCACGCTGCACGCACGCACGCACGATCGCACGCACGCACGCTAGCACGCACAAACACACACACACACACACATACACACACACACACACACACACACGCACGCACAAGCACACACACACACGCACACACGCATGCACGCACAAGCCAGCACACCCACACACACACACGCACGCACGCACAAGCACACACACGCACGCACGCACGCACAAGCACACACACACACACACACACACACACACACATATTATTGTCAGAATTACGCTCAGTAAGCACTCTCTGGACACAATGCTATGTTATGACAATTAACACTCTTAATTGCCTCTGTTATTCTTTTACACCGAGCCAGAGAAAATACTGCCAATAACAACGTTGAAGACAATCTGTTTTCTACATCCAAAACGAAGAAGTATAGTTAATTTAGGTTAGATTGGTCCATGAAGAAGAAAACAAGTCGCGTAAGGCGAAAATACAATATTTAGTCACTGAGTAGCTGTCGGAGTCACAGAATGAAACTGAACGCAATGCCATTTTTCAGCAAGACCGTATAGGCTACTCGTAGCATCGTCAGTCCACCGCTCATGGCAAAGGCAGTGAAATTGACAAGAAGAGCGGGGTAGTAGTTGCGCTAAGAAGGATAGCACGCTTTTCTGTACCTCTCTTTGTTTTAACTTTCTGAGCGTGTTTTTAATCCAAACATATCATATCTATATGTTTTTGGAATCAGGAACCGACAAGGAATAAGATGAAAGTGTTTTTAAATTGATTTGGACAATTTAATTTTGATAATAATTTTTATATATTTAATTTTCAGAGCTTGTTTTTAATCCGAATATAACATATTTATATGTTTTTGGAATCAGCAAATGATGGAGAATAAGATAAACGTAAATTTGGATCGTTTTATAAATTTATATTTTTATTTACAATTTTCAGATTTTTAATGACCAAAGTCATTAATTAATTTTTAAGCCACCAAGCTGAAATGCAATACCGAAGTCCGGGCTTCGTCGAAGATTACTTGACCAAAATTTCAACCAATTTGGTTGAAAAATTAGGGCGTGACAGTGCCGCCTCAACTTTCACGAAAAGCCGGATATGACGTCATCAAAGACATTTATAAAAAAAAAATGAAAAAAACGTTCGGGGATTTCATACCCAGGAACTCTCATGTCAAATTTCATAAAGATCGGTCCAGTAGTTTAGTCTGAATCGCTCCACACACACACACACACACACACACACACACACACACACACACACACACACACACACACGCACATACACCACGACCCTCGTTTCGATTCCCCCTCGATGTTAAAATATTTAGTCAAAACTTGACTAAACATAAAAAGGTTCGTCAATAAAAAGAATTACACAGCTGAGGAATGCGAACAGCTGACGAAATCGTGGAAAACGACAAAAACAGCAGGCAAACCTGAACTTTAAATGTTGCGGTTTGTGGTTTGCATATGTTTTTCTCCTTCAAGCGGTGCAAAAAGGTTCTTGTCTATGTCTGTTTCTGTCTCTGTCCATCTCCCTCTCTCTCTCTCTCTCTCTCTCTCTCTCTCTCTCTCTCTCTCTCTCTCTCTCTCTCTCTCTCTCTGTCTCTCTCTCTGTCTCTCTCTCTCTCTCTCTCTCTCTCTCACTCACTCTCTCTCTCACACTCTCTCTCTCTGTCTCTCACTCTATCTCTCTCTTTCTCTCTCTCTCTCGCTCTCTCTCTCTCACACACACACACACAACACACACTCCCCCCACACACATGTATACACACACACACACACACACACACACACACACACACACACACACACACACACACACACACGTTCAAGAGAGACAACTATCACATGATCGTGTCATGCAGCTGCTCCGCTTGGCAAATCCATTTCCTGGATAACAAGCACAGGGTCTCGCTTCCAGACACCATGCGAGTAAACATATTCACACACCGCGTATCTTCTTCTACAGTAATTTCCGTTCGTGCCCGGTTGCAACACTTCAGTTTCCGGAGAGACATGTTATATGTTTAGCTTTCTTTTTCCCTTTTGTTATAACAATCCTTTACTTTTTTATTTTTCAAATTCCAATTATCATCACCTTCACCGTATTTTCGGGATTCTCTTTTGAGATACAACGTCAGTCTGTACTGTTTTAGGTCTAAGAGACCAATAGATGTAAGAACTGATAATACAGACAGCAGCACTGTGACTCAGAGTTTTGCGGAACCATTCTCCTAGCACCTGAACAATTATGAAGTATTGAGATGAACATCGACTTCCATGGCCTAAATGTATTACGATTCTGCTAATCTGCATCCTTCTGTGCCTGAGACAATGCTTGAATCGGCTAAGGAATTTAATTAATCATGCAATAGTGTTCCTCCATTGCGCTAGATGTTATACATCTCTTAAATTAATATATACGGTTAGCTTACATCCCGACAAATTGATCGTATATGTTTATGCAGGAACATAACGTTTGAACAAAGAAGTGACCGACAAGTCATTACCGGATTTGGGTCTCAATTTATGATTAAAACAAAATAAATATTACAAACACAACACACACACACACAAACACTAACATCTTGAAACCATTCGCTAGTGATTGGTCCATCCTTTGTTTGTCGGAGGTTTGACAAGAAAAGGTCACTCTCCCACAGCCCATACAAACCCGACGGAGTTATTTTCCGAATTCGTCTATTGGTTAACAATGCGGTGTAGCAACGTGTAGTACACTCTGTTAACAATGCGGTGTAGCAACGTGTAGTACACTCTGTTAACAATGCGGTGTAGCAACGTGTAGTACACTCTGTTAACAATGCGGTGTAGCAACGTGTAGTACACTCTGTTAACAATGCGGTGTAGCAACGTGTAGTACACTCTGTGACTGCAATGCATATTCTGTATATGGTCAGACGCGTCATTTGTATTTTCTTTAAAAGGTAAAAGGTGGTATACAGCTTTGAGAAAAAAAACACCACTGGGAAACCAGAGCACGTGTTTGAGACAGACCCCTGGCTAGTGATTCATCCGTCCCGTATGTGTCGGAGGTTTTGAAAGACAAAGCTCACTCTTCAACCTTCAAACCCGAAGGAGTTATTTCCAAAAATCGTCGATTGCCGGTTAACAATTACTTGGCAAGCAGAACGGCGTAACACGTCAACAGCGTTTCTTATACTGCAGCAAGCGGTCCCAAAATATTAGCTCTTTGCTGATTAGAAAGCTGAAGAAGCATTACAAAAATACGGAAAGGATATATTGATGATATATCATCCCCAGAGCGCTCAGATCCACCAACGCGAGTTAGACTCACCCACCCACAGACGATTCGTCCATTTGGTGAGACCCCTTGGAGGCCCGTGAAACTCGCACATCCAAGCATCAATGCTCGTCCTGCCTTTGTGAGCATGAAACAGTTAGGTCGGTATCCTTGGTCACTGGAGAACACATTTTGCGCTCTCCGATAAAGAGCAAGCCCATTAGGTCCGGGGGAGACTCACAAATGCTGCCAGCCAGATTACCCCGGAGACAATAATATGTAGCTGCCCAAATGACGTCTGGGTTTGCAAATGTCGCGTAAACGAAGGCATATCCTTTAGATTGCCTGAGTGCATGAGCATGAATTAAACAAGTTAAAAAAAGAAGAAAAAAAAAAGAAAAACAGTTATGCGGAAGGAGAAAATTAGCGAAGACGGTTGCGTATGCAAATGTAGCGTCTCTCAGAAAGAAAAACAAATGGTGAGAAAACACGGAACGTTTTCAAAAAAATATGGCCACATGAAATAAAGACAAAAATAGCTGACATAACAGTAATTTGCATCCTAACAACGGCTATCGGACACAATAACATTAATTAGGGAGGATAAACACACGCACACACAAACACACACGCACACGCACACGCGCATGCACAGACACACACTTCAAAAACAAAAACAAAAGAACGAGCGTCACAAAAAAGAACACAAATTCAACAAAGCCACACACAAACACACTGACGAACACAAACCCAACAGTAACAACTACAGCTACAATGATTGTAGCCATAGCTAGGCTGAGATTTGTTTACGTAACATTACGACTCTCCATAATCTCCAAAGCCTCAGCTGAGGGTGTTTTCGTTTAATACTTGTTCGTATAAAATCAGCACCAAAGTATCGGTTTATTCATTGCACGAGTGGGCTTGTTAACGTGCATGGCCGTTTTACCCTGCCATTTAGGTAACCATACTCCGTTTTCGGGAATGCATGCTTGATATCGTTGCGTTTCTTTCAACTTCCAAACTCTAACATGAATTACAGGGTTGTCCGTGCGTATTTGTTCTTGCAGCAAAACTGAAACGGAAAGTATCTTGGAAGCGCCCAGTATCGAGCAAACGTCCCTCCCCTATTTTTGGTCGAATAGTGTGTACAGGGTATAGTACCTTGTATCCCTCACATGTTTTTCCCAGGGTGTCATAAAAAAAAAAATAAAAAAAAAAGAGATTGTTTTCGAATTGTTTTCAATACTCCGCACGCAATCCCGATATGGCATTCGACAAATAATGACAAGATGCTGCAATGCAGTAATACAAACCGTTGTGTTTATACGTTTGCCACTGCAGTCTCTGGATAGCAATGCCGACACTGGAAAAAAGTTGTGGGAGACTCATCTGAGGTTTACGAGGTCGACCTTTGGGGATGTCAAGAGACCAAGTGAACGGACTATTGTTTTAATACGCTGTTTTTCACACATATCTCCCCCGCCCCCTCCCTTTTTCCCGTGTTTGCTGGATCATTTTAATGAACTGACGGCATCTCTGATATTTCATTGTGTGCAAGTTTGTGATTTCTGTTCAGAAACATGCCAACGCTAGTTATACCAAGCAGATTGCTGGTCATAATTTTCAGTCTTCATTTGAGAAATGAACATTTGTTCTAAAACCATAATGCAAAAGGGTTTGTGTGGGTAGTTGCCAGGTTTCATTCTGGCAAGGCACTTGCACACATAAGAACTAATGAGTGTGTTTCACATAGAAAGAGACATAGCGGATAGCCATGTTTGCATACACACACAAAGACATCGATTTTCCGAGTAATCAAATACCGCTATTTCTCACGAGGAACTGATCCTGCACAGGGTTCATTACGTAGCAAATGCACACTCCCTATTTCGGTGCACAGCGGGATGGGTGCTTACAAGGTAATTTACGGTACATGATTTGACCAGGGATATCAGACAAATGTTATCTAAATCCACAAGGCACGGTCAGGATTCGAACTCCGGACCTTCAAGCTTAAATGGCAAAGTCATTGCTACTAGACTATGTATTGCGCCCATCGCGACAGCAAAAAAAACCCCAAAAACAGCAAATAAAGACAAATTAAATACATAAGCTAAGCCGCACTAAATCCTTTATTAACAGTCAACGAAAGCACACACACACACACACACACACACACACACACACACACACACACACACACACAGACACACACGCACACACACACACACACACACACATACACAAACAACACTCATGTGATAAGAAATACCAAAAGCTGCAGTAGTAACACCAACAGCGAAACTAATATAACCGTAAACAAATCAGCTAAGCCACGAGATAACTACAATAATAATTCAAAAATAGCACAAATAAGCCCGTGAGACGTGCATTAGAAGCTCATCTCAAAAGGAAAACTTTCAATGAAAAACTAAATCACGCTCTGGGATGAAGCGCCTTTGATATGGAAATCATGCTATTTCCTTCTAACTTGCTTTTATCAGTTCGCGAAGACTCTTTTTCAAATCATAACATCTCTTGTAAAAAAAATATATATCCGCCATGTATGTCTCTTTTACTCTCTGAATTTTGTTTTTCTGTTTGAGTCTGTCTCTGTGTCTCTGTCTGCTTTTCAGTCTGTCTGTCTATCTCAGTCTGTGTGTTTGTCTGTGTGTCTCTCTCTGTCTCTGCCTGTCGCTATCTCTCTCACTCCCTTACTCTCTCTCTCTCGCGCTCTCTCTCTCTCCTCTCTCTCTCTCCCTCTCTCTCTCTCTGTGCATCCTCTCTCTCTCTCTCTTTCCTCTCTCTCTCTCCCTCTCTCTCTCTCTCCCCTCTCTCTCTCTCTCTCTGCATCCTATCTCTCTCTCTCTCCCTCTTCTCTCTCTCTCTCTCTCTCTCACTCTCTCTCTCTCTCTCTCTCTCTCTCTCTCTCTCTCTCTTTCTCCCCTCCCCTCCCATACCAACGCCAGTTTTCCTAGTTGTATTCATTTATAATATACTGTTCAAAAAAAGAAACGCATATTTGGTTAATTTAGTTATATGGCTACAAGGATATCCACCAAACTGCAGAAAATGTTTATCTGGTCGTCGACCTTTCGTCCATTGCCACAAGTGAGCTCTGCACGTGACGCATGCGTTATCAGTGGCTACAATGTCAAAATTGCTCTATTGGCATGACCACTCGTCATGCTTCAGTGTAATCTCGTGAAACTCGGGGAATATTGAGCTCTCACCATGTCTTCCAAAACCCATAAAAGCGGATTGTTCGCCACAAAGAAATCAGACGACAATTCAGCGACGAAAGATGGCCCGATTGAGCAGAGAAGACCGCCAAATTGCATTGGGTCGTTTACAAGCAGGCCAAAGTCAAAGTGCAATCGCCAGGCACTTCCACGTGTCCCAGAGCACCATCAGTAGACTGTGGGTCAGGTTTCAAGCCACTGGCTCCGTTGCTGACTTGCCACGAGCGGGAAGACCAAGGGCGACAACTGCTGCTCACGACCGCTTCATACGGCTCCGCCACCTCCGGAATCGTTTCCTGTCGGCCTCATCTTCTGTCCAGGCTCTCCCCGGGCCACACCGATTATCGGACCAGACCGTGCGGAACCGCCTGCATGAAGCTGGTTTGAGAGCTCGCAGACCTCACAGAGGAGCTGTCCTCACCCGCCGCCATCGCCAGAACCGAGTGCAGTGGGGCAACCAGCACCTTCGCTGGACCGTCCGGAATCACTGGAGACACGTGTGGTTCAGCGACGAGTCCTACTTCCTGCTCCAGCGACATGATGGTCGGAGGAGGGTCTACCGGAGAGTAAACGAACGTTACGCGCCCAACTGTGTGGATGAGGCACCCGTTCATGGTGGTGGAGGCGTCATGGTGTGGGGGGCGATCAATACCGCTGGAAGGAGCACCCTGGTGCACGTCCAAGGGCGCATAACTGCCCAGCGATACGTGGAGGAAATTCTGCGCCCACACGCCCTTCCTCTTCTGGCTGACCAGGATGCCATATTCCAGCAGGACAACGCTCGCCCGCACACAGCACGACTCACCACCCAGTTCCTCACCGACCACCATGTCCAGGTGCTTCCCTGGCCATCCATGTCGCCAGACATGAACCCGATAGAACACCTCTGGGATGAATTGGACAGACGTGTGCGCAGGCGAGAAGAAGCGCCGGCAAATCACCGCGATCTATTGCGGGCACTTCAGGAGGAGTGGGACACCATCCCACAGCAAGATATCCGGCATCTGATCCAGTCCATTCCCAGAAGGTGCCGGGCAGTTGTTGGTGCTCAAGGCAGTCACACCCCCTACTGACTTGACAGCCTCGGCACCCAATCGTATTGATTGACTGATTGATTTGAAGATGCAAATAAACTGTGTGTGCATTCAACTGTGTCCATACCAAATTTCAAACAAATAATCTAAATATTGGATTTTCTGTTAATTTTTTCGAAAAATAAAACAAATTTGGCAAGTAGCAACTATGCGTTTCTTTTTTTGAACAGTATATATACATTATGTGCTTATCTTTCCGTATTACCCAATATTGACGGACTGTGTGATGATATCTTCTGCTATGATCTGTTGAGACAGTGATATCAAAATCGAGACCGGAGGTCGAGATTTTGATATCACTGTCGAAACGGACCAATAGCAGAAGATATCATCACACAGTCAGTCAATGTTAGATATATTGCTAATTCTGTGGACATATTGTATTTACTGTAAATAAATTACAAAAGTATTTGTCGCAGTTTTGGCTGTTCCATATACCTCCCTCTGATTATTATTCCTTTTTATATTTAGTCAAGTTTTGACTAAATATTTTAACATCGAGGGGGAATCGAAACGAGGGTCGTGGTGTATGTGCGTGTGTGCGTGTGTGTGTGTGTGTGTGTGTGTGTGTGTGTGTGTGTAGAGCGATTCAGACTAAACTACTGGACCGATCTTTATGAAATTTGACATGAGAGTTCCTGGGTATGAAATCCCCATACGTTTTTTTCATTTTTGTGATAAATGTCTTTGATGACGTCATATCCGGCTTTTCGTGAAAGTTGAGGCGGCACTGTCACGCCCTCATTTTTCAACCAAATTGGTTGAAATTTTGGTCAAGTAATCTTCGACGAAGCCCGGACTTCGGTATTGCATTTCAGCTTGGTGGCTTAAAAATTAATTAATGAC
>NW_027125941.1:52500-55000 GCF_037325665.1 Littorina saxatilis | reverse complement strand
CAGATCTCACTCTTTGATTGCCAGATTTCCTATTGTTTTGCGGCTGAGAACAATTTTCCAGCATAATATTTTGATCATCCGAAGTGCATCAGCTGTAAACCGTGTGTCCGTGAACTTGGAGGAAAAACTGTGTTTGAGGTAATTTATTCCGCCCTGAACAAAAGATGACCATCAACAATTAAGAAAGAAAACTAAGAACAAAGAAAAATTAAAAAAAAGAAAATAAATATGGAAATAAATACCGGCCACTGAACGGATCATGACAACAGTGTCCGTGAACTTAGAACAAGAAAACAAATGTGTCAGAGGTAATTTATGCCGCCCTGAACAGAACATGACAATTAAGAAAGAAAAAAAAATAAGAACAAAGAAAATACCAAAAAGACAAACAAGATGGAAATAAATACCCCGGCGAACGGATAATGACAGCAACGTCCGTGAACTTAGAGACAAACCAAACTATGTCAGAGGCAATTCATTCCGCCCTGAACAGAACATGACTTTCAACAATTAAGGAAGAACAAAATGTAAGAACAAAGAAAATACGAAAAAGACAATAAAGATGTGAATAAATACTCCAGTGAACGCATTATGACAGCCTAAATAGCGAGGGAAAACAGTCCTTCACGTAAAAGCCGACTTGTGCAAAACAAGAATGCACATCGAAGATGCAGCCTACAAATGCGGAAGAAAAGGGATTAAAGACAAGCAGAGTTCTTCCCAACTAACGACGCCGCTACCATCTTTCCCTAATGAAACCCGTTTTACAAGCGAACAATCTATCTTCACACATATCGCCAATCAGGGCAGGAGAGAAAACCCAGAGCCAGACTAGGAGCATATGAGACTTAAAGCGCGCACACGAGAACCAAATGAACGTAATCGGAAAATAAGTGGAGGTTACATGCCGAGTCTCAGTGATTATTAAAAATAATGGTCGAAGTCATGAAAAATGCGAACTTCAGCGAGCAAAAGCTCGCGAACTGAGACCATTATTTTTATTATTCACTGAGACGAGGTATGTTACCTCTTTATTCCTCCTTTCTTCTGTTTTTAAAAGAAAAAAGGGTGTTTTTGTGCTGAAGTTTGATCGAATCCTATTCACTCAATCAGTCTACCTGCGCAGGCGAGTGCTTATTGCGCGGTTGTGTAGTTCCGTGCAAATCATTCAATTCCGTTAACACTTCATGTCAGTTTCCCTGTTTTGGACTAAAATCAAGTACACAGTCATGTTGGTATTCTGCTGTGGCGGTAAAGGCAGATAGTGTGTGTTCAGTTCATGTTTTGATATCGGTAAGGATATTTTGTTTCGTCGAATTTAGTAGCAGGCGAACTTTTGCACCCGTGTTCCAACGTTAAATACGGTATGAAGTTCTGTTTCCTGGGGCAAAACAGTGTATGGAACCGCTTTTTGTTATTTAAATTGATGGGATGTGTGCATTTGGTTGCGTGTGATTTGTTTATACAATGAAATATTGTTGAAAACTAACCGTCGGATTGCAGTCTTTTGTCAAACAACTCAGTTCAGAAATTTGAAAGGGGATCGAACTACCCTTGTCGCTAAACAACGTATGAGAGTTACTTGCCTTGGGAGTTGGCTTGCACTCATAAGTGAACTGAAGCGAGTATCTCTGCACTGATCGTTAGATTTGGATTTATAAAACAACCGAACTCATGGATTGCATATATATGGAGATTCATGTGTTCAAGTCTGTAGTTGCTAGTTTAAATGCAGTATGTTTGTAAATTGTTTGCTCCAGAGGTGTAAGCCTATGTTTCGTACATCAGAGCGTTCGGAACTTTTCAATCGCTAAAGTAGTTCCCACAAAGTCTAGCTCATCGACCTTGTGAGCTATCGAGGATTCGGGCCTGTTGCTGGGTAACTGATTTTGGTTGCTGGGTTAGTTACCGAAAAATAACTAGCCCTACAAGTTTACAGAGACCAGGAAGCAGAGGGGGGGGGGGGGGGGGGATAAATCCAGATTCATCCACCAGAAAACCCTATCACGATGTCTGGTACCGCTTACCGACAGATAAGGAAAACCAGGTGAAATTTAGTGTTGGGATATACATCAGAGTGCAGGTCGGTCAGATGCAGACAAAAACAAAATAAACGGGAGTGGAACAGTACTTTCTTTGAGAAAGGTTCGAACGGTCGGAGTAAGAAAACAAAATACGAGGAATTAACTCAGAGAGGGGTTCTTTCCGTTTTTGGTTACAGAAACAAGTGAGATCAAGTAGTGTTCACATACACAGCAAAGTGCGAGTAGGTCAAATTGAAGAACAAATAAGTCATCTAGCACTTTGACTTGGTGGCAGTTCGCATCAATCCCTCTTTGCTACGACCATCATGGGCCCACTAGGATGCATCCCACCAAATAGCAGCTCAATTCGCCAATAAACATTGGGGATCTGAGGGACAGAGGAACAGACAGACAGACGTACAAACAGACAGACACACAGACAGAGTGCCACAAACACAGATAACGTGAAGCCTATA
>NW_027125941.1:42500-45000 GCF_037325665.1 Littorina saxatilis | reverse complement strand
TCACGAAACACAAGACAGAACTTAGATCAGACAACAAGAATGCCCTGGCCTCCTGCAAATAAGGTTCACGAAACACAAGACAGAACTTAGATCAGACAACAAGAATGCCCTGGCCTCCTGCAAATAAGGTTCACGAAACACAAGACAGAACTTAGATCAGACAACAAGAATGCCCTGGCCTCCTGCAAATAAGGTTCACAAAACACAAGACAGAACTTAGATCAGACAACAAGAATGCCCTGGCCTCCTGCAAATAAGGTTCACGAAACACAAGACAGAAGTTAGATCAGACAACAAGAATGTCCTGGCCTCCTGCAAATATGGTTCACGAAACACAAGACAAAACTTAGATCAGACAACAAGAATGCCCTGGCCTCCTGCAAATAAGGTTCACGAAACACAAGACAGAACGTAGATCAGACAACAAGAATGTCCTGGCCTCCTGCAAATAAGGTTCACGAAACACAAGACAGAACTTAGATCAGACAACAAGAATGTCCTGGCCTCCTGCAAATAAGGTTCACGAAACACAAGACAGAACTTAGATCAGACAACAAGAATGCCCTGGCCTCCTGCAAATAAGGTTCACGAAACACAAGACAAAACTTAGATCAGACAACAAGAATGCCCTGGCCTCCTGCAAATAAGGTTCACGAAACACAAGACAGAACTTAGATCTGACAACAAGAATGCCCTGACCTCCTGCAAATAAGGTTCACGAAACACAAGACAGAACTTAGATCAGACAACAAGAATGCCCTGGCCTCCTGCAAATAAGGTTCACGAAACACAAGACAGAACTTAGATCAGACAACAAGAATGTCCTGGCCTCCTGCAAATAAGGTTCACGAAACACAAGACAGAACTTAGATCAGACAACAAGAATGCCCTGGCCTCCTGCAAATAAGGTTCACGAAACACAAGACAGAACTTAGATCAGACAACAAGAATGCCCTGGCCTCCTGCAAATAAGGTTCACGAAACACAAGACAGAACTTAGATCAGACAACAAGAATGCCCTGGCCTCCTGCAAATAAGGTTCACGAAACACAAGACAGAACTTAGATCAGACAACAAGAATGCCCTGGCCTCCTGCAAATAAGGTTCACGAAACACAAGACAGAACTTAGATCAGACAACAAGAATGCCCTGGCCTCCTGCAAATAAGGTTCACGAAACACAAGACAGAACTTAGATCAGACAACAAGAATGCCCTGGCCTCCTGCAAATAAGGTTCACGAAACACAAGACAGAACTTAGATCAGACAACAAGAATGCCCTGGCCTCCTGCAAATAAGGTTCACGAAACACAAGACAGAACTTAGATCAGACAACAAGAATGCCCTGGCCTCCTGCAAATAAGGTTCACGAAACACAAGACAGAACTTAGATCAGACAACAAGAATGCCCTGGCCTCCTGCAAATAAGGTTCACGAAACACAAGACAGAAGTTAGATCAGACAACAAGAATGTCCTGGCCTCCTGCAAATAAGGTTCACGAAACACAAGACAGAACTTAGATCAGACAACAAGAATGCCCTGGCCTCCTGCAAATAAGGTTCACGAAACACAAGACAGAACTTAGATCAGACAACAAGAATGTCCTGGCCTCCTGCAAATAAGGTTCACGAAACACAAGACAGAACTTAGATCAGACAACAAGAATGTCCTGGCCTCCTGCAAATAAGGTTCACGAAACACAAGACAGAACTTAGATCAGACAACAAGAATGCCCTGGCCTCCTGCAAATAAGGTTCACGAAACACAAGACAAAACTTAGATCAGACAACAAGAATGCCCTGGCCTCCTGCAAATAAGGTTCACGAAACACAAGACAGAACTTAGATCAGACAACAAGAATGCCCTGGCCTCCTGCAAATAAGGTTCACGAAACACAAGACAGAACTTAGATCAGACAACAAGAATGCCCTGGCCTCCTGCAAATAAGGTTCACAAAACACAAGACAGAACTTAGATCAGACAACAAGAATGCCCTGGCCTCCTGCAAATAAGGTTCACGAAACACAAGAAAGAACTTAGATCAGACAACAAGAATGCCCTGGCCTCCTGCAAATAAGGTTCACGAAACACAAGACAGAACTTAGATCAGACAACAAGAATGCCCTGGCCTCCTGCAAATAAGGTTCACGAAACACAAGACAGAACTTAGATCAGACAACAAGAATGCCCTGGCCTCCTGCAAATAAGGTTCACGAAACACAAGACAGAACTTAGATCAGACAACAAGAATGCCCTGGCCTCCTGCAAATAAGGTTCACGAAACACAAGACAGAACTTAGATCAGACAACAAGAATGCCCTGGCCTCCTGCAAATAAGGTTCACGAAACACAAGACAGAACTTAGATCAGACAACAAGAATGCCCTGGCCTCCTGCAAATAAGGTTCACGAAACACAAGACAGAACTTAGATCAGACAACAAGAATGCCCTGGCCTCCTGCAAATAAGGTTCACGAAACACAAGACAGAACTTAGATCAG
>NW_027125941.1:0-40000 GCF_037325665.1 Littorina saxatilis | reverse complement strand
CTGCTCCCTGGTCTGGGCAAAGTCAGTGTGTGTGGGAGTAGTGGTAGGGCGCAGACATCCAACACCTTTCTGCTCACAGCATCTGCAAGAATATATATTTTAAAAGGAGTTATTAAACACGTAGTTATGTATACTATACAGGTTTTGAGTGGAATATAATTATGTTAATTGCACCACCTTTCTGTTGCCTAAATGTGCACGAATGTTTCTTTTAAAGGAGCTATTAAACACGTTCTTATGAATACTATACCTGTTTTGAGTGGAATATGATTATGTTCATCGCACCACCTTTCTGCTCACAGAATCTGCAAGAATATATATTTTAAAGGAGTTATTAAACACGCTATATTACATACAGGTTTTTTGTGGACTTACTATCCATTCCTATTCGGTGTTTTACATAGTACACAATCCAGGACAGATTGACGTGTTGACGTTCCAGAATCAAGTCGCGTGAAGCGAAATAAGTACATTTAGTCAATCTGTCAAACTCACAGAACAGCACTGCATTTCAGGAAGACAAAGCTTTGCGGATACCCCGCGACTGAGACGAATTGGGCTGACGCACTGGTTCACGTGAAGAATTGACGTAGTAGCGGCCCGCTGATTGCTTGAAGTGACAAGCCAGAATAGCGCGGTAGTGTTGAGCGCTTTTCTTTATTTTGTTTACCTGTCTGAGCTTGTTTCTAATCAAAACATAACATATATACATGTGTTTGGAATCATGACATTATAAAGAACAAGATGAAATCACTTTTGTAATCGATTACCAATTTTAAAAAAAGAAGTTAATTAGAATGTTCAGATTTGTAACTTTATGACCAAACTCGTTAACTAATATTCAAACTTCCAAGTTGAAATGCAATCCCATAGTCCGGGCTTTGTCGCAAGATTGCTTCGCCAACATTGAGGGTGTACGTGTGACAGTGTCGCCTCAACTGTCAAAAGGTATTTATTTATTTATTTATTAAGGAGATTTCTATAGCGCATAACTAAAAGCACTATGCGCTTTACAATATCACTAGGTATAAGCACACGCAAACATACTCTGATTAAATAGAACTTAGCCTGACAAGACATACTAAGAACACTTAACATTTGAGTTCATATAAAAATAGAGAATTAAGTTAAATACTGGACAAACGATTAAAATAAGCTTAAGGCCTATACCGACTACAATGGACTATTTCAAATACAAAAATTTAGTTAACTATAAAAGGCAGTGCATAAAACTCCATAATCCTAAGAAGGTCGAACAAATAAAAAACATAAAAGACTATTTAACTATAATTACTTCGTAAAAGATGATAAACATGGGATACAAAGCTGTAATTTTTAACAACAAATCTAAAAAGATGTTTATGCCATATTGCACAACACATTTTGACACACACCCAACCTCACACAAGCACACATACACACGTACACACACACACACACACGCACACACACACATGTACTCACACATAATAGGCCGGATGGGAGGATGACGTCATGATATACTTTTTGTAAACAATCAAACAAACGTATATGGTATCACTTGGGAATATTTGTATGTACAGTTTCATGAAGATCGGTATTTATCTCTGAATCGCTCTACACATACAAACAGACATACACACAGACGGACACACACTCACACACACACACACACACACACACACACACACACACACACACACACACACACACACACACACACACCACAATCCTCGTCTCGATTCCCCAGCTTATGTTGAACATGTATTCAAAACTCGATACAATGAAAACAAAAAAGACCAAGACAGGTTAGTCATGATTGAACAAAACGAACAATTCACAAACACGTCGACCGGTTGTTTATATAATGGACACACATACAATATCATTATAAGACAATACAAGAAAACAACAATAGTGCTGTGATGAAATGTAATAACATTAAACAGTTATACCAGAGGTCGATATCAACGTCCAATGAACTGTCTTCTTCTTTTCTTTGATTTGTCCCATAACTATTGTTGGCTTTCTACTGGAAGAAAGCGACCCGAATTGTGCAGCAGTGGGATAACAAGGTGATGAAATATTAACTATTGTATACAATACAAATCTTTGACAGACATGTGGTGATTCACAAGAAGGTAATGTTCTTTAAATGAAGACGGTAACAGAAGTTATGCGCGTTAAACTTTGCCAAGTGACTTTCGGATGTCGAGACATTTACATCTAGACAAATTTCAAGTTTCAAGTTTTTATTGGTCCATAACCCATGGGGGCATTTTGAACAATAAATACAATCAATACCATCATGATATATGCTAATATAATAAATAAAAAATAAATAAATAAAAATAAAAAAAAATAAAAAAAGTTATGAAAAGCTGTTACAAATTCTATTAATAAAGTCCAAAATATTCTTTAGCGATTTCTTTTTCTTAGTAGCAAACAACTTTTTAAATTTAAGTGCATTAGGTGTTTTTCCAATAGTAAGGTGGTAACAACTCAGATCTTTCTTCCTTGAAAAAATCACAGACAAATAAATAATGGAATTCATCACCTATGTCTTGTGATACACATTTGGTGCAAGTTCTTTTTGACCTCGGGATGTTAAGATAACGTTCTTTCTGTACAGGCAAATTGTTGTTTAATGTTCTAAACTTCATCATTGAAACACATTGCTGATATGGAAGGTGTGTGACATAGTCTTCACATGCAAAAATATCTTTAAACATTCGATAATTCCAAAACATATTTTTTGTTCCAATTTCTGTAAACCATTTATGGATATACTGGTCATACAAGCTTCTTTTTACTTTCAGTTTAAACCATGCGCTTGAGTATTGAACATTTTCTTGAAAAGTCCAAAGGCCAGAGAGACTAATTTCATTTCAGGTTTTTTTCAATAAAACATAAATAATTAGATTCAATCATCTTGTTGATATACAATTTATAAGTAAAGCAATACACAATACTTGAAAATTTATTTTTATGAATAGGACTAATCAGTTTATACCAATAGCAAAGCATTCTACATTTCATATTAACATCTAGTGGATATCTTCCAAGTTCACCAAATATCATAGCATTTGGAGTTGATTTTTTTAGTTTGAAAACAATTTTATAAAAACGCAATTGAAGTTTAGTAGCAAGTTCACAGGAACTAAAACCCCATACTTCACATCCATATAGTAAAATTGGAGCAATCATTTTATCGAACAGGCCAACTTGTATGTCCACAGGCAGTGACAATTGTCTACAAGTACGCAAAAGAACAAACATTGCCCTTGAGGCACGATCATATAGATTCTTCTGTGCGACTGAAAATTTATTATTATAATTAATCTTAATGCCCAAGTACATTACATCAAACACTACTTCGATTAAATTGCCATTATACGTAAACAATGGTTTATTTCTAATTTTACCTCTGGAGAAAACTATAACTTTCGATTTGTTTACATTAATATTTAGACGCCATTTTAAACAGTATTCGTGCATTTTGTTTAAACATTCTTGCAGGGTTTTTTCAGACTCTGAGCAGATCACAGTATCATCCGCATACAGTAATAAAAACATTTGAAACAAAGCATTTACATCAGTATCATCCATTCCAACCACAACAGCTTCTCTTGACATAGATTGTAAACCATTACTATTTTCCAACAGAAAAGGCTTTAGATCATTTAAAAATAGAGCAAAAAACAGCGGTGACAAGTTTTCCCCTTGTCTAACTCCACACAAACTGGGAAAATATCCAGAACACTCACTATTAACTTTAACGCAAGACTTGGCATTTTCGTACAAATTTCTTACAGTTTTTAAAAACTTCCCATTAACATCAGAACTAACTAATTTCTCCCATAAAAATGCACGGCGAACTTTATCAAACGCTTTTTCATAGTCTACAAATGCACAAAACAGTCGCTTCTTTTTGTTGAGAAAAAAATGTAATATACAATGCAAAGTAAAAACATGGTCTAGTGTTGAAAAACCTGTGCGGAAACCTGTTTGTTCTTGACCTAATTTATTCTTACTCTCCAAAAAGTTTGATAACCTAGCATTTAAAATTGCACTGAAAAGTTTTCCGAAGCAACTGAGTATAGTAATTCCTCTATAGTTTGCGGGGTCAGCTTGGGAGCCTTTATTTTTGAACACTGGAATAATTTCACCTACAGCCCATTGTGTTGGAACCTTTCCTGACTGCAAAACAACATTAAACAACAATACATAAATATCAATCATTCGATCATGTGACGCTTTTAAATACTCATTAATTATTTTATCCTGACCGCATGCCTTGTTATTTTTCAGCTTGTCTATACATTTGATAACTTCCTCTTTTGTAAAAGGCGCATTAAGAAATTCATTACTTGCTTCATTTAAAGGTTCATTACTATCATCCATTTCATTTTCATCACACTCTTGTAGTTTAGTGAAATGTTCGAAAAACTCCGAACAAGTTGGATAGTTAGTTTTGGAATCATTTTTTTTATTTTTATTTTTATTTAGAAGATTCCAGTATGCTTTCGGGTCAGTACTTCTTAACTTTCTCAAAGTTTTAACGAACTCATTATTATACAACTTGCATTCCTACCAAGAGGTATTGGATTTGTTGTAAAAATAGACAAAAAGTGCTGTTCCGAATTAATGCCCGTCTGATGCGGTAATCCCCAGCCCAGGGGTCGGGAAGTGGGTATTTGCCTCGCCTTGCTTCCATATTACTGGCATGACATAATCATACCTACTTGGATTATTGAAAATACAACCTATAGTTCTTGACATGGTTTGCAAGGATTGTGTCAGTGCTTTTGTAGAAGTACACCCACATATGCACTGTCACTAGCAAGCAAATAACCCTTTTTCTTCACAAAATGGGATTTTAGGATGTAAGTGCAAACTTTGGCAAACATTACTATCTTTTTTTTTTAAATCGCTACTTAAAGACGTCCGTTGGTGAACGACGTCTTGCATCTTTTTTTTCTTTTTTTTTCTTTTTTTCTTCACTAGTTGCTCTAACGTTACAGCTATTTCATTCACCTTTGCTATGTCTAGTAGTTTGTGCGTTTGTTTGCGTGTAAGTGCGTGTGTGTGTGTGAGTGCGTGTGTGTGTGTGTGTATGTGTTGTTGTTGTTGTTCCCATATTTCTGTTAAATAATATCATTTTCAGCGGGACAATACATAACAAGTTATTTAATCCAACGCTCGATGGACAAAAGGCGAGAATTTACATATTACCAATTACAGTACTAGTATTCAGCACAGCATCATACGGCGCATATATAAATAACTTTACATTAACAGCACTATACTACTATATATCTATATTCTTATACACAGTTCAATTTTACTAGAGATTTCGAAGTCGAGCTTGGTTCTGAAATAAGACCTTCATGTTAGTTTTTGGATTTCCGTACTTAAACTGGCTTATGCACATTTTCGATATCAATATAAGGTGATTAATTATGAAGGTTTTCTCTCTGGGGATATCACGTGTGAAATACCCAAAAAGAGCCTCTTCGCAGCTTAACTTTATATTTTTGCCTGTACATTTAAATATGTACTCTTGACATTCCTGCCATATGGGTTGCACTGCTCTACACTGCCAGAAAAAGTGCTCGATGAAGTCGGTTTCGTTACAATACTGACAGAGATTTGTTTGACGAATTCCCATCTTATGTAGCAAAATGTTGGTGGGATATATATTGTGTAAAATGTTCCAATGCAATAGACGAAGACGGGTTTCTGTCGAGCATTTGTTAGCTAATTTCCAGTGTTTATCTTCTAATGTAATATTTAATTTGTTCGACCAAAATCCAGCTGAGCTTGGCTCCTTTATCTCATAATTTAACATCTTTAGGCGAATTTGGCGTGGAGATAATTGTATAAATGGCATATGATCAGACCGGGCCTGACCCGTATCACGCAATAATAGAGCTTTAATGGCAGTCTGTATTGCATTATATTCAAATAGGCGAGACTGTTTATATCCAGTTAGTTCACATATTTCCTCAAATGAGCACATGTCGTTATCGTTAAAGACATCTTTAACAACGCATATTTTAGCCTTTATCCAGTCATTCATGTATAGCGTTTGCTTCCTGTACCTTATATTTGTATTATTCCATAAGGTTTGATTGCGTACACTTATCTGCTGTTCATTACTGCTTATTTCTTTGATCTTGTGTTTATTGTTTAGCCAGGTGATAAAAGCTTGTTTCCAGAAATATTGCTTTATGGAACCTAGTCCTTTAAAATGTTCTGCTCTCACATTTGAGCGCAAACAGCATAGGCGTTCGCCCAGATTTAAAAAGGATGCTAATGGAATCTGTTGCCACTTTGCGTTACTTCCGTCCAGCAGCCTCATAATCCATGAAATTAGAAATGATGTTTGTACATCTTTGACATTAATCATTTTCAGACCTCCATGATTTGTCTCTTAGCACATTACTTTTCTATTAACTTTTTCATAAGCTCTTTTGTTTGAATATTTTTTCTTCCAGATAAATCGGAATAGAGATGAATTCAGCTTATTGAGGAAGTTTTCTGTGGCACATAGAGATTGCAGTACGTCTTGCATCTTAATAAAGATCGGATACCTTCTCCTTCTGCTTCGTCTGCAGGATAGTCGTCAGCGTGCTTTGGACGGTGACCTGAATAACACTAAACAACTACATTATTTCATTATTCACGAAGAACTATTCAGACGATTGGAAAATACGTAACATGCCAGGTCGAATACTTTGTCTGCCATGTTTCTTCCATGATGGAGGAACAATAAAAGCGCTCTTGAAAACCGGCGTTCTCTCCTTTTAAACCTGTCATAAACGATCATTTAACTTGCTTTAAAGAGCGCTTAAGACAATACTAATGAAAACGAGCTTCGCTTTCACTGAAGCTAGTTCCCTCCCCCCTATGTCCGTGTGGCAAGAATCAGACAGCAGAGCACATCCTGCAGGCTTGCCCATACCACAGTGCTCTGAGGGACACCACCTGGCCAGAGGAGACAGCGCTACAAAAGAAGCTATACGGCCCCAGAGAGGACTTGGAGAGGACAGCACGTTTCGCCCTGCAGTCCGGACTGACGATCTAACAGCGAACGACAAGAAGAAGACTTGTTTTGTCTTGTTATACCCTTGCTAAGATCTCTCATTTATGTTCTCGTTTAGTCAGCGTTGTTACGGATAAAAAAGTAGATGTAAACCTAATTGTTTGGCGAGCCTTCCTTGGAAAGATAAGTCAAGAACTAGGCGGAGCGGACAGAGATTGCTTCAAACTCTTTGAAGTTAAACGGCTGTTGAGACAAGAAGGTAGAAAAATAATAGCAACCGAGAATATAAATCTTCTTTCCCTCTGTGTTCAATCTAATCTGGTGGGGTGCCTCTTAGGGCAAGGCACGTATGGTGACGGTTAATAAAACAACTAGCTCCTGACTAATGAAGGTAAGTGCAATCACGACTGAGCATCAAAGATTGAATTACAGTTAACTCTTCCCAGGTATTGAAAACTTGAAATCTAGTTGTCTATGTTCCGTGCGTGCGTGCGGGCGAGCGAGCGTGCATGTATGTGTGTGTGTGTGTATGTGTGTGTGTGTGTGTGTGTGTGTGTGTGTGTGTGGGTGTGTTAGTGTTAGAAAGACAGACACATAGAGAGAGAGAGAGAGAGAGAGAGAGAGAGTGAGAGAGAGAGAAAAAGAGATAGAGAGAGAAAGAGAGAGAGACAAACAGACAGAGACAGAGAGAGACATATAGACAAACCTTCAGACAGACATATGTATATGTTTTTGGAATCAGAAAATGAGGAAGAATAAGATGAAATTATTTTTGGATCGTTTAATCTTCTTCTTCTTCGTCGTTCACTAGGATCGTTTAATAAAACAATACATTTAATTACAAGTTTCCGATTTTTAATGACCAAACTCACTCATTAAGTTTTAAGCCACCAAGCTGAAATGCAATACCAAACCCCGGCCTTTGTCGAAGATTGATTTGCCAAAATTTCAATCAATTTAATTGAAAAATGAGGGTGTGACAGTGCCGCCTCAACTTTTACAAAAAGCCGGAAATGACGTCATCAAAGGTATTTATCGAAAAAAAGAAAAACACATCCGGGGATATCATACCCAGGAACTCTCATGTCAAATTTCATAAAGATCGGCCCAGTAGTTTAGTCTGAATTGCTCTACACACACACACAGACAGACACACACACACACACACACACACACACACACACACACACACACACACACACACACACACACACACACACATATATATACACCACGACCCTCGTCTAGATTCACCCCTCTATGTTAAAACATTTAGTCAAAACTTGACTAAATGTAAAAATAGAGACAATAAAAGGACAATCAGAGAGAGAGAGAGAGAGAGAGAGAGAGAGAGAGAGAGAGAGAGAGAGAGAGAGAGAGAGAGAGAGAGAGAGAGAGAGAGAGAGAGAGAGAGAGAGAGAGAGAGAGAGAGAGAGAAAGACAATGACACATTCTTTATTAACGAGGGTAATGGCATAAGCAAACAGGTGCTTTTTTACATCCAGCCCTCGCCCATGGAAGGGTTTAATCTAATGATAATACGTTTTAAAAATGTTGGAATATCAATTAAAGAAGTAATAGAAACAAACGACAAACAAGCAAACGATTAACAGACTAAACAAACAAACAAAAATATACATACAAACGAACATGACATATTATTGTCAAAGGTATAATGAAATCTGTTTTAAGCAACAAAAAACGTGTGAAACTTCGAGGGAAAAAAAAATCCGTGAAACTGAGGAGTCAATGAAGCAACTACGTTGCAAGTAATAGCAATGTAGCATCGTTACATAAGTCATGTTATGAAATTAATTAGGTGCATTTATCTACTGAAACGTGTAAAAGGTACAAATAAGGCATCAACAATATAAACATGTTCAGGCTAAGTGAGAACGAAATGTGCCATGTATAAGAAATGAGAAATATCTGTCTTTAAAAGTCTTGGCATTGACAGAATGTTTGAGACAGCTTGGAAGTGAATTCCAAAGATTAGTCCCCGAAAAGAGTAGGCTGGACTTAAAAAGATCTATACGAGGCCGAGGAGCATACATTTTTGTCGGGTCTCTTAAATTGTGGGAAGTGAATTGAGAAGAAAGAGTTGCAGGCGCTCTTCCAATTATGAGTTTATGCATCAAAACGCCTTTATTGTACATAAGTCTTGATTTAGGAGGAAGAATGTTTAAAAGTTTATAGTCTTCGTTGGAAACCGAGACTTGTAATAAAATAACTTTGATTGCTCTTTTATGTATAATAAATAAAGGTTTCCGAGTTTTTGCACTCGCACAATCCCACAGTGTTGACGCATAATCAATGATCGATTGAATGTGAGCGTTAAAGAAAAGTTGCCTGCCATGCCTGTTCAAGAAGTGTTTTATTCTGGACAACAAGTAAAGAATCTTGGAGATTATTTTACAAACTCCTGTAACGTGATCAGTCCACGATAAATCGTTATCAAGAATAACACTAGAACTTTGTGTTTATTAACTTCTTCAACAATGTGATTATCAATCGTTAAAGGTGGAAGTTTAGATTTTAAGTTATGGCGTTTTTGTCTGGTGGTAATAAGCATGCTTTTTGTTTTGTCTGGATTAAGAGCCATGTGGTTTAATTCGGTCCACGCTAAAAGCTCGTTAACACTTTCTTGAAGTTGTTTTGACAATACCTTCACATTTGAGTGGGAATTGTGAATAGTGGTATCATCAGCAAAGAGTTCACAGTTGCTGCTTATGTGTAGGGGAAGGTCATTAATGTAAATCGTAAAGAGAAGAGGGCCGAGTACAGATCCATGAGGAATGCCATAACCTACCGACTGTATGCTAGACATAGAGCCGTTGGCGCACACAGCTTGTACTCGATCAGAAACAAAAGACTTGATTAACGATATTATATCATTTCTAAGGCCGTACAGCGCGAGTTTCCTAAGAAGTAGGCCATGATGAATCACATCAAATGCTTTAGCAAAGTCAACGAAGAGAGCAGCACATAATTTGTCTTCGTTGATCTTGCTCAACCACTGATCAACTAAAGAAACAAGTGCTGTGTGGCATGAATGATGAGTTCTGAACCCGGACTGATTTGTGTGAAATAAAGCATTTTCGTTAAAATGTGACAGAATAAACTTGATGATATGCTGTTCCAACGGCTTTGATAAAACCGATAAAATAGATATTGGCCTGTAATTGGAGGGTTCTGTTTTAGCCCCTGACTTAAAAAGTGGAATAACTTTAGCCTGCTTTAACACAACTGGAAAATAACACTTGTCTATACAGAGACTATACAGGTAAGTGAGAATCAACAAATACAGGGGCTGCTAATTTAAAAATATTCCCGTCCAGACCGTCAATTCCACGGGTTCCTGTTTGCTTGAGGTGCAGCAAATACAGGGGCTGCTAATTTAAAAATATTCCCGTCCAGACCGTCAATTCCACGGGTTCCTGTTTGTTTGAGGTGCATGAGTGCATTACACACTTCTGTTACAGCAATAAATGGAATGTTTAATTGCGATATTATATTTATAGATTCACAAAAATCTGTCAGAACCTTCAAATCATTTAAATGAGTTTTGTCTTCGGGAACAACTTTCTCAGCTATGTTAGAAAAATGTTTATTCAGTTCCTCGGAGGATATGTCTTTAACGATAGAGCATTTGGATATTGATTGTTTATTTGTTAACTCATTTATTGCCTTCCACATTGACTTAGAATTTTGTTTTGATGATGTAAGTTCCTGAAAATACTTTTTCTTTTTCCATCGCTTCATAGATGTAACTTTGTTTCTCTGATCTCTATACTCATTTTCCAGCCCTCTTTTTTTCAAAATATCGCGATAATCAGCTGCCTCTTGCAATTCTTGATCAAACCATTTTGGTTTAAATTTATGCTTTACCCTCTGGGATTTTAATGGAGCGTGTTTGTTATAAACCTTTAAAAAAAAGCATCATGCCAATACCCAAAAGCTTCGTCCGGATCAGTAAAATTATAAACATTTTCAAGTGGGGAGTGCAACAAATCCTCAAGAAAATCTTCCTCGTTAAATTTTGAAAACGAACGATATGTTATTGTTTTGTGACCAGCGTGAGAGAGAGAGAGAGAGAGAGAGAGAGAGAGAGAGAGAGAGAGAGAGAGAGAGAGAGAGAGAGAGAGAGAGATACAGACAGACAGACAGACAGCTCGTCGTATCGAATAATGTATGAGGAAGCAAGCAACAGAGAGAGAGAGAGAGAGAGAGAGAGAGAGAGAGAGAGAGAGAGAGAGAGAGAGAGAGAGAGAGGTATGCAGAAGGAGGAAGTGGGAGGGAGCTAGTTGAGCCCCTTTTCTCCAGTTGCCTCTTTTGCGTGCTCAGAATGTGTCCAATTTGCTTAATTACTGCTTATTACCAGCCACCGCTTTTCTCCTTTACCTCGTCATTGGCTAGTGTTCCTTCCAAGCATTTTGCAGCCTGTTATTATTCTAAAGGGAAACAAAGAGACCAGAAAAACACCCACACAAACCTGGATAGTTTGGATTGAGAATGGTGTACTGGGGGAGGTGTAATGTTATAGGTGCGGACATGCTAAAAACATATACATCTGAGCACAAAACAGCAATTTCACTTGACGAAATTACTAAATTAGTTTTACGGCGATGACAACATGCAAGCAAACAATTAAGGCTTAATATGCAGTTCAAATAGGTACGTTTCAAAGATCTCACATCATCTGAAATTAGCTTCTGTCCATGTCATTTCCCACACCCAATTTATATCATTAGTGAAAATGCATTAAAAGCTCTTCAGGCTGCAAACTGTACTGAGAATGACAATAGGGACATGTAAGTAAACAAGGCCTAACATGTAGTTCAAAGAGATAGTATTCAAAGGTCTGACATCCTCCGACGTCAGCTTCTACACACATATATTCTTCTATTACCTTTGTACAATTAATGTCAACACAGTACAACTCTTTTGGGTGCAACAGCAACTGCAAATTACAACAGGGACATGAAAGGGAACACGCCATTATATGCAGTTCAAATAAACAAGATTCCGATATCTGACATCAGCTTCTAATCAGGTCTACTCCTGCATTCCCTTTGTATCATCAGTGCAAAAACAACGTTCAGCTGTTTTTGCGTGCAACGCGGGCATTGAACTATTCATGGATCATTCGGCATTCAGCGAAGCAGAACGGAAGCGGTACTTTACGACACCTGTGCACGCCATTGCACTGTATTGTAATTCACAAGGTAAATACATATCCCTTGGCTCCGAGACACTGCTGACGTACACATGAAATACAACTGTTGTTATATATAACAGTGACATTTCCTGTCGAGGCGTTTAATGTCGAAGGCCATTATCGAAAGCAAGTTTTCTAAACTTTCCAAACTGTACTCAAACACTTTTTTTGTTTTAGGTGAGCGGAATGCGAGCAAATACAAATTTTTAAAAAAGCCAACTACCTCTCCGTGTTGATCTTTGATATTGTGTTCGTAAAGAAAATAATAGGACGAATCAGCAATCAAAACCTACACTTTCTCAGAAATATAAATGACAAATATAAACACCTGAACTTTGCACTTTTTTTTGTAGCCAAGTGCACTTCGCTACCCTAAACACTCTAATCATCGCATAGCGAAACAGGCCTTGTGTACAGTACAAACGGGATAACCCATCCCATAGCAGACGATACGATGATGCGCGCGCACCTTGCCGGCGCAAATTCTAATAAAATACCTTTCTTTATATATCTACCTAACTTCTATCTTTCAAAGTCCCTTTTATCTTTGATGCGGTCCTAATTATATTTAGGTTTGCATAGAAGTCACTGATTAGGCTGGATGGCTGCATATTATTGTGTTATTTACGATAATGCTTCGAACTGACCAAAGCGTCACTCTGACCTTGACCGGTTTTCATGTATCGTCGAGAGAAATTGATTCTCACAAACTCATCTTTGTCTTTTCAATCATTGTTTTGTCATTTTTGTATCACTATTACATATCCCGTACCTATGTTGCATATGATTTTAGTTTGTTTATAAGGATTTGGTTGTAATGAGTGATGCTTGGTTCCTCTGCAAAGATTGCTAATTTATGCAGACAGGTACTCGCGCAGGAATTTAGCCGATTCCATTTACTTTCGGACTTTACCGCTTCGTACTAAGTCAATGTATAATTTTCCCCCAAGTAACGCATATCATGATGTTTGTCTAGGGTTCTTCTTTTTATCTGTATGATTTATGAGTTTGTCCATTATTCCAGTTTAGAGAGTTTTGTAATTTTCCGCACTGAAGTTGGTTCAGTGCCTTCACTAGGACCATTGTTTTTGCATCCTACTAAATAAATATAAGTTTTTACGAAATGTGATCTATTGCAATGGAAAGCTAAAGGTCGTAGCTTTAATTTGATGTATTGTTTGTTATGATTGGTTATGTATTTGTTTAAATAACGTAGGGTAAAGCAAGTGTAAGAAACACAGATTTCGTGTTTCTGGCCGTATTCAGGCGATTTTTATTCTCGGCGGACGGTGCTTTCTGTGCAGTCCGCGCCGGGGCTATAAGTATAAGCCGGACCCCGGCATAAGCATGCTTAAACTGTATTTTCGTCGTAGCTGAGAAGATCGTCTGTTGCCAAATGGTTCTGAGGATGCTGGAGATGCAGGCCCAGCCAGAACCAGTTCAGACTTTCGAAGGATACCCCCAAACACCCCATCCTGTCAGGCCCACCCCCATTCCTGAAATCGTCTGTGGCCAAATGGCTCTGAGGTTGCTGGAGGCATAGGCCCAGCCAGATCCAGTTCAGACTTTAGAAGGACCTCCCCCCAATCCTCCCTCCTGCTGCCAACCGTCGAAAGGACAAGGAACCCAGAGGTCTGTTGGTAGAGCCTTGGCCCTGGAAAGGACAGGGTTCCCGACCCTCTATCTTGCACAGGCCGGTCGAGCCTAGCCTCTGGACAGGCACGGAACCTGGCAACCTGCCAGTTGAGCCGTGTCCATGGTAGGGGAAAGGTTCCCGGCCCTGTGCCCCATGTTTTTTTTGTTTTTTTTTTTTGTTTTTTTTGTTTTTGTTTTAGCTGTGCGAGAGTATGCGAACGACTGTGTATGACAGTGTAAATAGCCTATCCTCTTTTTCTCACCCCCACCCCAGAGGGGGTTACAGAGACACATCTCTGGCCTCCTCACCTGATCCCCTTCCCATGCCTCTGTAGACAGAGGGTGCCATAAAGGCGTTGATGAATAAACCGACATAAAGTCGCAGCCCTGTACATATGTTTTTAACCGGCCAGTATAGGTCCTAGGGAGGACCGGGTTTGCTTTTCGCCAGTTGACTAGCCGCCGAATCCACAAGTACGTAGAGGGTGCCTCAGCTTCTCCACCACGACCCTCCTTGGTCTGACACTCACTCCTTTGCCATGATCAGTCGGATGCCACTTTTCACAATTTTATTCTAAAGTACCAACAAATCAAATCAATTCCCTTCCGGAATAGCAACGTTCCACGTTTCTTGAATACAAAAGCATTTCTGCCTCGGAATGAAAGAATAAATCTCTACAATCGTGTATCTCCTGCAAGGAATTGATTTTAAATCCTGTTCTTCCAGCATTTCCATTACGGAAAGTAAAAGTTTTTTTTTGTTTTTTTGTTTTTTTTTTGTTTTTTTGTTTTTGTTGTTGCTCATCTTCACCCAGGCACACATCGTAGAGCTTCGGCTCTGATATCTTTGACCCAAATTGCTTTAAGCAGAGAGGTCGTTAAACTGTATTTTCGTTCGCATAAGCATGCATTCGCTCCTAGCAGCTGAACACGACACTACACTTGCTTTGCTGTCTACGGGTTTCGCCTTCGGCCTCTACGTTTCCTTGCATTGTTTTCTTGAATAAAAAGTTGAAACAAGACGCTTGGACTTGGGCTTCGTGTATCTACTACCCTTCCACTCCTCCACTACATTTGGCGCTGCGCAGCAGGATACAGATGCACCAACTGAAAGAAGACAGTACAGGCAAACATGGCGGACGAGGCAAACACCCCCAACCTGCGGCTCTGCAAGCTGAGGCGTTTCACCGGCGAGGGCGACTGCGCCGAAACTTTCATCCAGGAGGCCAAGCTGATCCTGCAGCTACAGACGGTCCCTGCACTTGCTGCAGCGGCATGGATCCTTGGAGCGCTGGACGGAAGGGCTCGACAGGAGGTCATCAGGCGACCAGCAGCGGAGGTCAACACGCCAGCCAAAATTTACTCCATCTTGGAGCAGACGTGGGGCGACCAGCGAGATAGCGTCGCGCTGGCTGCCGCCTTCCACAGACGACAACAGGGTCTCGGCGAGTCCGTTAGCGAGTACGCCAGCCACCTACGCGCTGTGTGGGCCAAGACCAATGCTGCCGAGGCCAACACACTGAACGACAATACGCTGCTCAAGACCTTCGCCACAGGACTCCACCCACAATCCCTGAAGCGTGACATGTGCCGCTTCCTGCGAGAAAAGCCGGCCGCCACCTTCGACGAAGTGTTATGTTGCGGTTGTGTGACCTTGATGGAACTGTGTGGTGCCCATTTGGTGAGTGTGACTATAGCCCTTATTCAACGGACTGTGTATGACGGTGTAGAGAGCCTACAGGACTCAGCCAGTGTATCTACTGTACTCGAGTGGCTGTAGCGCGTGCAATCCCATTCTTAGCTAGTGTGACACGTCATATCGGACTTGACGGATACAGACTTGGGCTGGTGACGTTAGCCATGTGGTATTACATAAGACTTTCCTCGGTGTTCGCGGCAGTGAAGTGACGCAAGTGTTGCGTCCACGAAGAGACTCGCAGGTGTGTTTATTGCCGGGTGTTTTGTTGCCGTTTAATTTGTTGATGTTTGATAATGTTCATTTTCATGTATGCTATGCCATGTTTCTTGCATTGGTATGATTGATATTGATTGTTGCGATTATTTGTCATGATGCTTTGAGTGGAATGTGTTGGCGGATGTTTGCGCTTATTGAAAGATTTTTTTTTTGGCACAAGCAGATACTACAAATCTGATGGTAATTGCCACCTAGGGTTGAAAGTAATTTAGTGAATACTTGCTGACCTTCAAATAAGGCCCTGTATCATCACTTTCTTAATTGCTCTCTTAAGCGTAAACTAAGTTATGATTTACCTTGTTACCTTTAAATAGGCTTGGTACAGATCATTTGTAATGTTGGATGTCATTGCATTGTGTCAGGTGTATTGTACATGATGTATCCTTTTAACAGTGTCAGGCAACTACGTCATTCATTAGTGAATCTGTCCATTTTGTAACTGTTACGTTTTTCACCTAAAATACGTCTTAAACACAGCCTTTACTGTAAAGCCGTGAGCGAGAGTTTTCGTGAGTGTTGAGCTTGTGCATACAAGAACGCACATTGAAAGAGAAATCCTATATTATCAACTAAACGGGTTGGTGGGGATGAAGGTTGCATTTTTGTTTGGTTTTGTGTTACTTTTTCTCAGTGGAGAAAATTTGATAAATGTAGCAATGTTTTCCCATAAAATTCCTGATTGTTTGCACCTTTATGTTTTTGACGCAGTACTTTGATCATATGTGAGACACTTTGTAAAATGCAGGCCTCATTTTTGATTTAGCAAAGCTGGTACTGATCACGAGAACATGTTTTTGTAACTGTCGATTTTCTCAGTAACATATGTGAAAGTCATAGGCAAAGTTTTCGCAATTTTTCTCTTTTTGGATAATCTAAGATGGTTTGATAAATTCAGCCCTTAGGCTTTCCTGTTTTTCTTAAAATCAGCGCGGCCGCTGATATGTAAAAGAGTTGGGGGGGATGTAGCCAAGTGCACTTCGCTACCCTAAACACTCTAATCATCGCATAGCGAAACAGGCCTTGTGTACAGTACAAACGGGATAACCCATCCCATAGCAGACGATACGATGATGCGCGCGCACCTTGCCGGCGCAAATTCTAATAAAATACCTTTCTTTATATATCTACCTAACTTCTATCTTTCAAAGTCCCTTTTATCTTTGATGCGGTCCTAATTATATTTAGGTTTGCATAGAAGTCACTGATTAGGCTGGATGGCTGCATATTATTGTGTTATTTACGATAATGCTTCGAACTGACCAAAGCGTCACTCTGACCTTGACCGGTTTTCATGTATCGTCGAGAGAAATTGATTCTCACAAACTCATCTTTGTCTTTTCAATCATTGTTTTGTCATTTTTGTATCACTATTACATATCCCGTACCTATGTTGCATATGATTTTAGTTTGTTTATAAGGATTTGGTTGTAATGAGTGATGCTTGGTTCCTCTGCAAAGATTGCTAATTTATGCAGACAGGTACTCGCGCAGGAATTTAGCCGATTCCATTTACTTTCGGACTTTACCGCTTCGTACTAAGTCAATGTATAATTTTCCCCCAAGTAACGCATATCATGATGTTTGTCTAGGGTTCTTCTTTTTATCTGTATGATTTATGAGTTTGTCCATTATTCCAGTTTAGAGAGTTTTGTAATTTTCCGCACTGAAGTTGGTTCAGTGCCTTCACTAGGACCATTGTTTTTGCATCCTACTAAATAAATATAAGTTTTTACGAAATGTGATCTATTGCAATGGAAAGCTAAAGGTCGTAGCTTTAATTTGATGTATTGTTTGTTATGATTGGTTATGTATTTGTTTAAATAACGTAGGGTAAAGCAAGTGTAAGAAACACATATTTCGTGTTTCTGGCCGTATTCAGGCGATTTTTATTCTCGGCGGACGGTGCTTTCTGTGCAGTCCGCGCCGGGGCTATAAGTATAAGCCGGACCCCGGCATAAGCATGCATTCGCTCCTAGCAGCTGAACACGACACTACACTTGCTTTGCTGTCTACGGGTTTCGCCTTCGGCCTCTACGTTTCCTTGCATTGTTTTCTTGAATAAAAAGTTGAAACAAGACGCTTGGACTTGGGCTTCGTGTATCTACTACCCTTCCACTCCTCCACTACATTTTGTTTTAAATAACTTTTTACCGTTTCTGTTATGTTTCATAATGTATGATGTTTGTTCAGTGTATAGCTTTGTGAACAGAATATCGGCGATTCTTTCAATGAATCGTAAAAGATGTGCATGCTTTTTAGGTGTAGATATGGAACGTTGAAGTTCGACCTGTTTTGGATTTCTACGACCATCACTCAAAGTATATATACTTGTGGCCACCGACCTTGTTTGTGTTGTTTTTGTGGGTTGATTTTTGCGCAATTAGTACATATGAATGTTGTTTTTGGAGAGTGTACCCGCGAATTTTAAGCGCAGCAACTTGGTACAACGAAGGTGACTGATTCATCTTCCATCCAGATTTGAAGATTACGTGTACGGCCGTTTTCGATAACCACCCGGTATAGGTTGCCTCAAAATGCACTCTTCAGATAAAAATGAAAGGAATGTATAGTAAACGTGACAAAATGTAAAATGGTATAACCCCTTTAAGCCTCTGGAGTAAGTAAACTACATGCATGTGTCACACATTTGTTTGTTTGTTCGTTCATGGGCTGAAACTCCCACGGCTTTTACGTGTATGACCGTTTTTACCCCGCCATTTAGGCAGCCATACGCCGCTTTCGGAGGAAGCATGCTGGGTATTTTCGTGTTTCTATAACCCACCGAACTCTGACATGGATTACAGGATCTTTTTCGTGCGCACTTGGTCTTGTGCTTGCGTGTACACACGGGGGTGTTCAGACACCGAGGAGAGTCTGCACACAAAGTTGACTCTGAGAAATAAATCTCTCGCCGAACGTGGGGACGAACTCACGCTGACAGCGGCCAACTGGATACAAATCCAGCGCGCTACCGACTGAGCTACATCCCCGCCCGTGTCACACATGATTTTGTTGTCATGTCATCTTTATGCCTGATCTTTGTCTTCTCAATAGTTCTTTACAAATAGGGAGACAAAGGCCCTCGGCATGCACATGACTGTCCTTGTGTTACAAAGCTATTAGCAGCCTACACATGCAGACGCACGTGATGTAAGAAAACTCCAAGGTAAGGGCTTGTCAGCAGAATATGAATAGTACGCTAATGTCGTGCAATTGTATTTGTTGTCGATATACAATGATCTGCCAAGGCCGTTTGTAAGGTCTATTCGGTGCGTGATTAAAAGGGACTGTGGAGCACTAATTCAAAATCGATTCGACTGAAATTGTTGCTATCGGTTTGAACTAAATACTCCGTCAGTAAGGATTGTGTTGTGTATGCATAGTGTGTGTGTGTGTGTATGTGTGTGTGTGTGTGTGTGTGTGTGTGTGTGTGTGTGTGTGTGTGTGTGTGTGTGTGTGTTGCTATTGCATATGTGTGTGCTTGAGTGTTGTATTGCTCATTGTAAGATGAGGATGCCACCTACGTGAACGTGACATGTATCGCTTTACAATATGGTTGTTCTCAATTACAAAAGATATGCAGATATATTTACTCATATGAGTTGTTCTTTGCTACTGGTCACAAGTGGGGGTCAGCTCACACGGACGCATTTTTTCAATACAGTTTAGGGGAGAAACTGGTCACAAAGCACCCAGTACATGCCAGAGAGATAGGAGAATCGGCACAATCAAAGAAAATACCAAAATCATTCAATAGATATGGAAATATTAAGATTTACTGTGAAAATGCTAGCAAAAATTGCGTCCAAAAATGGGAACGCACACTTGGTGCGTCTTTGAAGACTTACCTCCCGTTCTGTGTTGTTGATAATAGTCGTGTTTGTGCTGTTTTTGTTGAAATAGTATCTAATAAAACTGATGCAGTTCTTGAAATGTTGCAAATTATTGTTGTCTTTGTGAAATGCGAGAGTGTTCTGAGGCGTAATTTGCATACGGCTGATGTCCCACATAGGGTACCCCACTTCGATCAGCGTATCACTCCAAATGAGCTTCATAGCAGAAAAGCAGATACACTACCAAAACACTGCATAACAGATCTACAAGTCTGAGCCAGAATCATTGAAATTTACTTTCTGTATAAAATATTGCAATCAAATTTGTTCACGCCGTCACACAAATAACGCAGGTTACCCTCGCCTTCGATTCAAAGTAACTCCAATCTGAATTACCATCGAAACGCAGATGACGAACTGATTCACCACACATTTGTGGTATTTTACACACAAATTTCAACTGTGTTGTTTCGCGATAAACAGCCATAAACAAACAAATGTGGCGCCGTCACGTCGCCTCAGAAGGAATAACGCAGGTGACCAAGACTTGTTTCCGATACCTGTCTGATTAAAATCATCGTTTTTTTCACGAATGACGGCTCTTTGGCAGATCTGGTGAGTTGGAAACTGTCTATGAATGTTTCATTTAATGTCAAATGCGTACATTCTTGTCGATATTGTTACCTTTGGGCTCATAAATTAAGTCAATCGTCGTGTTGTCCGAAAGAGACTTTTGTCAGCATAGAACTTACTGTGCTTTGATCATTGACTGAGAAGAATCTTCCGATGACACTAGTTCATTTCACTACGCGACTGCAGATCTGCAAGGAAACTTATGGCAGGGGAAATAAGCTTAACTGAAGACGAATAAGCGGAGTAACTGTTCTTCAACGGATTGCTCTCACTGATCTAAATATTTAGATCTTGTCGTCTGCTAGTCTGCTAGTAAGTAGTCTTCGGTCGTGTGAAAGTCACATCTATTTCGACTGTGTGCATCGATCCGTGTAGTGAAATGTTGATCTTTGATGATTTGGCAACATAACTTCGCTAAATGTGCTTCGAGTGTATCTCCCCGTTAACCGCATTTGAAAGCGTCTTTTAACAAGACCATGTTTCGACAGCCCAGACGGGGAGGATCCTCGATAGCTCACAGGGTATATAATGTTTTCCGCCGTTTTTTGAAGAATCCTTTCAAATTTGCTATTCCAAAAGTACCCTATGACACGACTAGAGTGGCAAAGAACATTCTCTGCAATTCCTGTCTCAGTACGTGCAGCCGTTTCAGGTCCTATCGTCATCATACAAACATACACACAGACACACAAGAACCAGCTTTAAAAGTTAGATTATGTAGGAACCATGTGAACCAGTGATTTGTTCTTATGTACAACAGATACTACAGTATTTCTGCTTTATGAAAAGCAATATTTCAAAAACAAAACTAGAGATTTGAGTTTTAACCACTTTTCCCCCTTTCTGTCACCAGTACTGAAGAACAACTCTTATACATTTAAAAACAGGGCATTACAAAACAAGACATTCCCGGGAAATGTGGCAACAACAAAAAAGGCCAACGTCTTTAAAAGTAGGCGTGTATATATCTAACATTCAAAAAAGCAATGAAACAAACACAAACAAAAACTCTTACATACGTACTGGCATTTCTGACCAAAAAGTGACAGCATCAGGAAGATTAAAGACGACTACTTGAAAGACATTGGAGATGATTTCTTCTGCTCCTTTTACAACGAATATTGCCGTGTGTAGGAGGTAAACAACAATTCACTTGTAGAAAGTTGATCCTTTCTTTACGTGTTTTCGCCCTCATGTATATGTATTGTTTTTACTGTTTTCAGATGCATTTTTGTTTGTTTGTTTGTTTGTTTGTTTGCTTAACGCCCAGCCGACCACGAAGGGCCATATCAGGGCGGTGCTGCTTTGACATATAACGTGCGCCACACACAAGACAGAAGTCGCAGCACAGGCTTCATGTCTCACCCAGTCACATTATTCTGACACCGGACCAACCAGCACTAACCCCATAATGCCAGACTCCAGGCGGAGCAGCCACTAGATTGCCAATTTTAAAGTCTTAGGTATGACCCGGCCGGGGTTCGAACCCACGACCTCCCGATCACGGGGCGGACGCCTTACCACTAGGCCAACCGTGCCGGTTTTCAGATGCATGAGAGTCTTATTGGAATAACAGTTGTCATAAGAGTGTTAGTCATTTATGTAGTAAAACTACAGAAGAAGCTACTCGAAGGGTATCTATTATGTGTTAGAGAGTACAAACTCTCTGACCATCAGAACCATTGCCACGGTAACGTAAGCAAAAGTGCCGATCTCGTTTCTTGAGTTAGGCACTTTTTCTTTATGATACAGGAAGACTTGTTTTGAGAATGTGAAAATATGCGAAAGCTCTTTGTGGGTTGTTATGCAGGTTTGATCATTGACAATGTTGCTGTCAGCTCTTTATCTCACGTTTATCCAGCTGTCACCGCTCGAGAAGGCTGTTTACAACTTAAAACAAAAATGAGATGGGCAGATTGTTCAGAAACCAAAGAAAGTTTTTTTGCGTTTTTCTCAAAACATCAAATAATGACATAGGCAATTATCTTATGAGCGTGACGATATTTCATGCTCATTATTAGCTACTAGTTATTCTGCATTCCACCGGTTCAAGACACATTTTTTTCCGTTTTGCTCACTAACTCGGATCTTCCCAGGATTTCAAATGCCAGTCTCTTGGTTTAAACAAGTTTATTCAGTAAATTTCATTAGAATATTGCTGCATACATGAAATAAGGAACATGGAGCACAACAAGCTTGGCTTATGAGCGTACTCTTAAAAGCAAATGAAATTTGGCGGACGATTGTAATATAACAAGTTTGAAATAATGTCAAAATAATAATGGTGAATTATGGTAGACAATCATATAACAATAAAAGGAACAACAAACACAATGCTAAACTAACAACAGTACTCACACGCGATCGCACACTCACTCGCACACACACGCACACAATGACTTCCACATGATAGAAAATAGAATACTACCAGAACAGCAAAATGTCAACTGTATTGCACATGGTCGTTTCGAACATGGATGAGATAAATGCATTCATTATTCAAAACGTTTGCTTAATAAGATAAACCTGAATAACAGGTCAAATATCAATGCATTTTTGCTGTCTGACTTGTCTCTATTGCCATACAGAAAATCATCAGCGGTTAGCAAATCATATTTGGACAGTGTTGACAAGGTGACTTCACGTATTTGAAGATATAAGGAGCAATGACAAATATAGTGCTCCGCATTTTTAACAGGATAACCACAAGTGCATGACGGGTCGGGAATTAAATGTCTGTCAAATAGATCACTATTTAGATTGCTGATCCTCAATCTAAGTCTGCAATGGATAATTTCTGATTTTCGATCAGATGTGTATCTATACGAGGGAACAACAGAATCATCAGAACTAATACGTTTTTTAAATAACCCAATAGAATCAAGTTGTTTTACAGTATCTGGAAGCTCATTCCACATGGAAGTTGAAGACAGAAAAAATGACTTTTTATACAGTTCAGTTCGAGAGTGGGGAGTCTGTCTGTCGAGTGGTCTTCGTCTATGGTAAGGGTTCACAGAAGCAACGAGAGGAGGCAGACGTTCTAGTAAGTATGGTGGCACGCGTTAAAATACAAAATCAATGTGTGTCTTTTTCGCCTCTTCTTCAGTGTTGTAAATCCTGATCCATCGTACAAGTTTTGGTGACTCGTGCCACGAACTGCACCTATAATAGGGTTTTTTTCATTTTTTTTTTCATTCTCTTTTTGCTTGTCCCGACGCTTGTTCCTTCTCCCAGTATGCTACCACGCCGCCCCGTCCCAGCACTCACTGCAACATCCACCCCTGAACTTCGTTCTGCCGCCAGACTTTGTCGAATCAGTGAGCCCCCAGTGTTGGTCAGACACCTGGGCACCCTCACTAATTCTACAGACACTCCAGGGAAGGATGTCAGGCCGCTGCGGTAGGCTACCCTCGGAAGATGACACTGCACTGCTGCTGAGTCACTTCGACGGTGTTCAGTATTGGTCCTGTTCCTGGCAAGGGACACAGGCACCGCTACCTACTAAGCCCTCTACTTACGACACTGACTGTTAAGTCGCGGAGCCAGACCGCCACTGCGTCCTTCCGTCGACCCCCCGGAGCATCCCAGACCGGCAGCAGAGTATTCAGGGATGGCTGGAACAGGAACACTGGAACCAAGGTCACCATGAGAGCCCTGAGCAGGAAGGGTCACAAGAATCGAGACAAGTTTCTTTTATTTTTGCGCTTTCAATCGCATTCGTGAAGTGAATGACACTCGGCTGTGTGATTCCAGCCTTCCCATTGGAACTTTAGCACTTTCACTCTGGGTAGGAGCCGACCGAAGCTCGAAAAACCCACCCACCATGGGATTCGAACCACGATCTCCCGGCCCGTAGTCCGACGCGCTAACCACTGCGCCACGGGGGCCGGTGCACCTATACTAGTTCTAATGGCATCAAGATGCAAGTTTTCTAATAAAGTAGCTAATCTGTCAGAACAATTGTCCGAAATGACGTCAGAAAAATCAAAATGGGGAATAATAAAAGATGCATACATAAGTTCAAGTGCCTTTCGGCTAAGGCGATACTTATAGGACCGAAAACATGAGAGAAGAACACGTACTTTTGATATAATTGACTGAGCATGTGATTCCCATTTGCAGTCGCTCTGAATCAGTACACCAAGATGTTTGTGAACGTGGTTTTCTCTCAGAATTGTTCCATCAAATACAAGAGGAAGGATTTCAGGCATTATATATCTTGAAAAGGTCATCAAATCTGTTTTTAGATTATTGCAAGTGAACGAACTTCGCGGTGAAGTTCGATAGATGTTACCCAAACATTATATTCCTTTTAAAACTCGACTTGAATAAGAAGAGAAGGATTGTGCAAGGTTAGGATACCTGTTTTCAACAAATGTGTCCCCATGATTGTAAAATACCAACAGTATTTTGCAAGGGAGTGATTATTCAGTGTGGAATTTATACGAAATCAACAAGGTCGAACGCGAAGGCTGGGCCCAGACGTAACATGAGATAGTTATATGAAGTCTTATATCGCGCGCGTATCTCCAGACTCGGACTCAAGGCGCAGGGATCTATTTATGCCGTGTGAGATGGATTTTTTTACACAATACATCACGCATTCACACCGACCAGCAGATCGCAGCCATTTCGGCGCATATCCTACTTTTCACGGCCTATTATTCCAAGTCACACGGGTATTTTGGTGGACATTTTTTATCTATGCCTATACAATTTTGCCAGGAAAGACCCTTTTGTCAATCGTGGGATCTTTAACGTGCACACCCAATGTAGTGTACACGAAGGGACCTCGGGTTTTCGTCTCATCCGAAAGACTAGCACTTGAACCCACCACCTAGGTTAGGAAAGGGGGGAGAAAATTGCTAACGCCCTGACCCAGGGTCGAACTCGCAACCTCTCGCTTCCGAGCGCAAGTGCGTTACCACTCGGCCACCCTGTCCAGATAGTTACACCTGCAAATTAATAACCTTTCATCAAAAGAATATTCTCACATGACACATTACAATATTATTTTGTTATGCTCTGGACACAGATACGCAGCCAGACAAAGGGGCAGATGCAGAGACAGGGAAGAAGACAGAGTAAACATCTCTTTGTCTCTCCCCTTGTTGATGTATTGGGGGTAATCATCGACCAAGAGCTTAAATGTGACCCTCCACCACGAAATGAGTCGCATGTCACCTCGCGCGGTTCTGCGCTAGGCCTAAAATAAGTCCGGGGAGTGTCTGGTAACAGTCTGAGGGTCACCTTAGTCACAGGCTTATAACTCAAACAGTTGTCGCGCTTTTCTAAAACGGTTTTCACCACTGAATAGAGCATAGGAAAATGTAAAAATTATTAAAATCATGCAAAGGTGACATGCGACTCATTTCGTGGTTGAGGGTCACAAATGGCAATGGCTTTTGATGTATGTAAAACAAGTGTTAAGAAATGTATGATTATTGTCCAAATTAAAACATTACACTGACGTTAAAAAGTAACAATTTTTCATCATGTCCACATAATGCTGCAAATCTTCATCTTCTTCTTCGTTCATGGGCTTAGACTCCCACGTTCACTCATGCTTTTAGCACGAGTGGATTTTAACGTGCATGACCGTTTTTACCCCGCCATTCAGGCAGCATACGCCGATTTCGGGGGAGGCATGCTGGGTATTTTCGTGTTTCTATAACCCACCGAACTCTGACATGGATTACAGGATCTTTTCCGTGCGCACTTGGTCTTGTGCTTGCGTGTACACACAAAGGTGGTTAAGTCACTAGCAGGTCTGCACATAAGTTGACCTGGGAGATCGGACAAATCTCCACTCTTAACCCACCAGGCGGCAGCGACCGGGATTCGAACTCCCGATCTCCCGATTAGGAGACCGACGTCTTACCACAACGCCACTGCGCCCGTCAACTGCTGCAAATCAATTATGCTTTGTCTCGTTGGGATAGCTACAGTGATGTCCACATTAGTACACGTAATTCTCTTCATCGTCGTGCGGCGTAAGTTCTTCTGAAGAACCAACCCTTACCAACAGAACACAAGTTAAACGCCCTGAATAATTATGTTCCCTTGGAAGAAGCAATTGTTGTGCAATAAAGCTATTGCAATGAATAAGGTGATGCATGGGCAGGTTTCTGAGTATATAAAGCAAACATTATGTCACAGAACTACAAGTCGGGATGATCACTTACATTTATTCCACCTACTCCTCGCATTGACAAAACGAGTTTTTCATTTCCTGGAACTTCAGTTTGGAATTCTCTTCCCCAGAGTCTGAAATAGTTAAAATCCATCAACAGTTGTTATACAGCGGTCCATACGTATTTGATAACTACAGGGTGACACAAAAAAAACAGATCCCACCAAAAGTTTAATATTTTCTGAAATAATCAGCCGATTCTTTTATTTTTTCAGGTGAGCCAAGCTGAAATGATGTTCTAACAGCCCACCAAGTTTGAGCTTCAAGATGTCATGGACAACGGAGCATAAGACATTTATAGTCGAGGCCTATTTTCGCCGGCGAACAGATTTGCTCGGGCTGCGCACAACAGACTCTCTGACTGAATCAATATTCCTCGGTGTCCTTGCTGATTTAGGTCGACCAGAGTGGGATCCCCTGTTAGGGTTTTTACTATTGAGGTTATTGACAGTCCCATGGTCTCTGAACTTATCCCTCCATCCATAGATAACTGATTTAACAGGAAAGTCTCTACGTCCAAACTGTCTTTTGAATTCCAGTTGAGCAGCGTGGATAGAATTCGACCGAAAATAGGCCTCGACTATAAATGTCTTATGCTCCGTTGTCCATGACATCTTGAAGCTCAAACTTGGTGGGCTGTTAGAACATCATTTCAGCTTGGCTCACCTGAAAAAATAAAAGAATCGGCTGATTATTTCAGAAAATATTAAACTTTTGGTGGGATCTGTTTTTTTTGTGTCACCCTGAATTGAATTGATTTGAATGATGATTATGATTGATACTATGTTTGCTTTATGTTCAGCACTTTTTTGTTCTGTTCTTTTTTTTACTCATTGTCATTATTATTTGAATTATTTATATGTAGTAATGCCTTTATTACGCACAATTAATTACTTTGATTATACATTTATTGATGTGATTTTTATCTACCCTTTGTAGTCTTCATCTTGTTCAAATGTGTTTCATCTTTATATTATTTCATTTGATTGCATATTTATATGGGATATGTATATAGCGCTTGACGTTCTCTAAGCGCTTTACATATTAATTTCTGCCGTGTGAGATGGAATGTTTTACACAATATATCACGCATTCACATCGGCCAGTAAATCTCAAGCCATTACGGCGAATATTTACATTTCACGGCCTCCTTATTCCAAGTCACACGGGTATTTGGTGGATTTTTTTTTATCTATGCCTATACAATTTTGCCAGGAAAGACCCTTTTGTCAATCGTGGGATCTTTAACGTGCACACCCCAATGTATGACTAAACAATTTTGTTTGTTTAATTATTCGTTTTTACATTTAGTCAAGTTTTGACTAAATGTGTTAACATAGAGGGGGGGAATCGAGACGAGGGTCGTGGTGTATGTGTGTCTGTCTGTCTGTGTGTGTGTGTGTGTGTAGAGCGATTCAGACTAAACTACCGGGCCGATCTTTATGAAATTTGACATGAAAGTTCCTGGGTATGATATCGATAAATACCTTTGATGACGTCATATCCGGCTTTTTGTAAAAGTTGAGGCGGCACTGTCACACCCTCATTTTTCAATCAAATTGATTGAAATTTTGGCAAAGCAATCTTCAACGAAGGCCGGGATTTGGTATTGCATTTCAGCTTGGTGGCTTAAAAACTAATGAGTGAGTTTGGTCATTAAAAATCGGAAACTTGTAATTAAAACTATTTGTTTATTAAACGATCCAAAAACAATTTCATCTTATTCTTCGTCATTTTCTGATTGCAAAAACATATACATATGTTATATTTGGATTAAAAGCAAGCTCTCAAAATTAAAGATATAAAAATTATGATCAAAATTAAATTTCCGAAATCGTTTTAAAAACTATTTCATCTTATTCCTTGTCGGTTCCTGATTCCAAAAACATATAGATATGATATGTTTGGATTAAAACACGCTCAGAAAGTTAAAACGAAGAGAGGTACAGTAAAGCGTGCTATGAAGCACAGCGCAATCGCTACCGCGCCAAAAATGCTCGTCACTTTTACTGCCTTTTGCACTAGCGGCGGACTACGTTCAGTTTCATTCTGTGAGTTCCACAGCTTGACTTAATGTAGTAATTTCGCCTTACGCGACTTGTTTTTTGGGTGTTTATTTGTTGTTCTCTCTCTCTCTCTCTCTCTCTCTCTCTCTCTCTCTCTCTCTCTCTCTCTCTCTCTCTCTCTCTCTCTCTCTCTCTCTCTCTCTCTCTCTCTCTCTCTCTCTCTCTCTCTCTCTCTCTCTGAATCCAACTGTTATGAACTCATCCGCACAACATACTCACAATTCGCTCACTAACAAGATATCTCCGGCCGCCCAAATGAGAGCCTGTTACCCAACTGCAAAAAGCACAAGATAGGTGATGATCAAGCTATAATTATTTGCCCTGCAGTAATAATCAACCCTTTTGTGCACAAAACTTCCGTCGCCTTCGGATGCAAGTTGGATACAAAGCAAGCCAATGGGACACGCCGACTGCCAGAGGAAACCGGGTTCTTTTCAAAAAGCGGAAGTTCATTACTGAGGCATTGTGGGACAACTTAGGAATCACAAGCTCGCAGCGCGGCCACGTTTGAGGCATGACAACTGCTGGTTGCTTGCCTGTTACCAACGAATACTTTGTCCATTTCCAGTGTGCATGGATTTCGCTGCGGGAACCATGGTTTTCACTTTGCATCGTCTACTGCTTGTTCCCTCGTGCTTGTAACCAAAGTTTTATTTTTGACATGCCTTCCAATTTGAGACCGCTTACATCTGTACAAGTACTGATGCTGTCACATGGCGCCTTGCTGGAAAGAAAGGATCGGAATTCGGGAAGAGTATTTTGGGAATCGAAGTTTGTGTGCGTGTGTGTGTGTGTGTGTGTGTATGTGTGTGTGTGTGTGTGTGTGTGTGTGTGCGTGTGTGTGTGCGTGCATGCAGGCATGTGTGTGTGTGCGTGTGTGTGTGTGTGCGTGTGTGTGTGTGTGTGTGTGTGTGTGTGTGTGTGTGTGTGTGTGTGCGTGGGTGTGTGAGTGTGTGTGTGTGGAGGGGGGGGGTAGTAGCGAACATGTGAATAGGTCACATAATAGTTATCAAACTGCCGCCAAAACGAGGTTTTAAGCCCCAGGCCAACTGGAAGGGATGTGCATGATTCCAAACTTTGTCTCTTGAAGAGATTGACGAAACGTTATCAAAATCATACACATATAACAAACCAAGCGTTAGTCCAACAAACTAGCAAGCAAACAAACACGCATGTAACCATCTAAACAAAACAGAAAAGGCACTGTGGGGCTAGGTTTTCTTTGCTGAGAATGAGGTTTGAGGTAGACCATGCTGGTAGTTTTAATTGTGATTGCGTACCCGGTGTAAAAGGAAACCTTGCCCGCCGGGGAAAAAAAAGAGTCATATATACGGACTATCATTCCTATAGAGACGGGCTCCCGTTCCAATGAACAATAGTCCACAGCCGCACAAGGCTTTGAGCTGACTACTGTACTTTTCCTGAGACATAACGTCTTTGGCTATATTTAGGGGTATGACTTTGGTTCCCGGGGGACATCTTTTCCTTTTAGTACTAACTTGGTGACGAACAAATCGGAATGTCAGTCCGTACACGCCCCCCTATGGACTCTCCAGTCTAGAAAATGGGACTCTTTTCCCTGGGAAATAGAAGACAGGGACTTATGTTCCTAGGACATGAAGTCAAGGGACACATTTTCTTATGAACCACAGTCCGCCGGACTTTGAAACAGGCAGACACTTCATTCTTCATTCACCGGTGTAACACGAGAAAATTACTCCCACGAGATTTTTACTCCGGAGTAAACATTTCGTACGTAAAAGTTACTCCCTTTACGAAAAAAGCACTCCCCCATTACACGAGAAAATTTCTCCCCAAGACAGGTGAGTTCCGAGTAAACATTTCGTACAAAAATATTACTCCCCTGACGAATAAATAACGAATAAATTACTTCACCCCAACACAAGCAATTTAACTTCCCATGCCAGGTGTATGAAATTGTTACTCCCTTGACCCCTGTTAGTCTTGGTGGTGGAAGGAGGGTAGCGCGACATTCGTGTGCGCGAGATCATTTATTGCCATTATCCCTTCACCCGCATCCCATTTGCGTACGAGATTTTTTACTGGAAATAAAAACAAAGGGAGTAAAAATTTCGTGGAGGGAGTAATTTTTTCGTGCCTTGGGGAGTTCTTTTCTCGTACGAAAAGTGTACTCGGAGTAAGAATTTCGTACGAAATATTTACTCCGGAGTAAATTTTTCGTGGAGTAAAAATGTCGTGTTACACCGGCTTGCCTTACTGTTGGGACCTCGTGGGAATATCCCGTAACTTCTGTTGTCTGTAACAGGAGACGTTTCTAAAAGCAACACAATGGTTATAAGACAATGTTACTAGACTGTTCACATATTATAAGGCGTTGTATCCCTGCGCCTTGAGTCCGAGTCTGGAGATACGCGCGCGATATAAGACTTCATATAACATAACATGTTGAGTATGACTGGACCATATCCATGACCATATGGGGACGGCAGTTTCTGAGGCCAACATGCGCCATGTGACGAGGACACACGCTTTATTTACCACAGCAACATTGGCCCACGAATACACATAGCTATCTTGCAGCTTTGTTTACACACGTAGAGCTGCTCCGCGCGCCATATTACACTGTTCTGTTTTCTGTGTTTCCACACAAGCCCACACAATCATGGCCTTCCGCCGGACAGACAAGCAGAGAGTCAGACAAGCTATAATTACTTGTGGTTTCTGAAACTGGGCAATCTCACCTCTTATGAACCATAGCTGTGCCATACAATTCACACAATAACGACTAGAACAAACGTCTGAAGCACAAACAGCAAGAGAATCGTATGTAGACATTCTGAAGGGGTTGGCAAAGAAAAATAACAAAAATAGACGAAATAAAAAGGTGTTGAGCCAATATTTGTTATTCGCTCCATTCTATTGAGCGATAATGTTCAGGCCTTATGTTTTGTACGGTGTCAACGACTAGGATTGAACGATAAACGTTATTTACTCAGACAACGATTTCGATATTTTGTTGGTGATTTATGACGTACACAAAATTAGTTAAGATTGAATATTGCTCATGTTTACTCCCAAGTAGAAATATACGTTTTTTGTTTTTTTGTTGTTTTGTTTTTCTCATCACAAATATTGAAACACGATACTATGACATATAAAACCACGGGCAAAGAAAGAGTTAGTAGTCTGAGAAACGTTGGACGAGAAATGTGATAGAAGCTAGGCCATTGCTCCAAACACTGCTAATGACATGTTTTCTGCTGTCAGGGGGGACCGGAGAAAATGAGAGAGAGGGGGAATGGGAGAGGTAATAGACAGACCAGAGAGAGAGAGAGAGAGAGAGAGAGAGAGAGAGAGAGAGAGAGAGAGAGAGAGAGAGAGAGAGAGAGAGAGAGAGAGAGAGTGGGAGAGAGAGAGAGAGAGAGAGAGAGAGTGGGAGAGATAGAGAGAGATAGAGAGTGGTAGAGAGAGAGAGAGAGTGGGAGAGAGAGAGAGAGAGAGAGTGGGAGAGAGAGAGTGAGAGAGAGAGAGTGGGAGAGAGAGAGAAGGAGAGAGAGATAGAGTGGGATAGAGAGAGAGAGAGACAGAGAGAGAGAGAGAGAGAGAGAGAGAGAGAGAGAGAGAGAGAGAGTTGGAGAGAGAGAGTGGGAGAGAGAGAGAGAGAGGGAGAGAGGGAGAGTGGGAGAGAGAGAGGGGGAGAGAGAGAGAGATAGAGTGGGATAGAGAGAGAGACAGAGAGAGAGAGAGTGGGAGAGAGAGAGAGAGAGTGGGAGAGAGAGAGAGAGTGGGAGAGAGACAGAGAGATAGAGAGAGTGGGATAGAGAGAGAGAGAGTGAGTGGGAGAGAGAGAGAGAGTGGGAGAGAGAGAGAGAGAGAGTGAGACATATATAAGGGGAGAGAGAGAGGGAGAGAGTGGGAGAGAGAGAGAGAAAGAGAGAGAGAGAGAGACAGAGAGAGAGAGAGAGAGAGAGAGAGAGAGAGAGAGAGAGACAAGACAAGACAAGACAAAATCTTTATTATCGAGGGTAATAGATAAGCAAGAATATTGCTTTTTTACATTCAGCCCTCGCCCTAATATAGGGTCAACAAGAACAGAAAACAATAATTATAATCAAAGAACTATCACATCACATTTAATACATTATAACTGTATATACAGATACAAATTTAAAAATAAATTGTCATGCTGCATTTTAAGTACAATTTCCAACGATAAAAAGTGTCAATTTTTAACATAACTTAATTTAGATCTGCATATTATTATAATTTTGTTTAGCATGCACATACATTTTAAATGAATTGATGAGAGAGAGAGAGAGAGAGAGAGAGAGAGAGAGAGAGAGAGAGAGAGAGAGAGAGAGAGAGAGAGAGAGAGAGAGAGAGAGAGAGAGAGAGAGAAAGAGAGTGGGAGAGAGAGAGAGAGAGAGAGAGAGAGAGAGAGAGAGAGAGAGAAAGAGAGAGAGAGAAAATAGAGAAAGAGATACAGAGACAGAAAGTGAGAGAGACAGAGACAGAGATGCAGAGAGACAGAGAGAGAAAGGCAGAAAGAGAGAGAAAGGCAAAAAGAGAGAGAGAGACAGACAGACACACCAAATAACAGACAGACAGACAGACAGCGACTCAGACTTCAGAGAGAAACAAAAAGAGACAGACACTGTTTTCTCGCTCCCCCTGTCTTGATTTAATCCTTTACGACGCAGTAGTCGTTGTTATTGGTGGTGGTGATGGACATACGTGGAGTCACGTGGTTGTGGCGGTTGTGGTATTGAACATGACTGTACAGCCAACATTTCGCAGCACAAATTTAGCCTGACAGGTACAATGTCAAAACAAACAGAAGCGATTTTCCTTAATGTTTGCTGGGAAAACTACCTGTTTTATCTCCCACAATTCCGAGAGGAATGGGTCACGTGAGATAGAACGCGGGAATACGTCACTGAACGAATGGTTTTCGTCCTGTGAAGACGTGTTGGTGCACTGTCTCTCTTTGCTTCGCTTTCATTTTTCTCTAACCTTTCTCTGTACAAGCTTTAGTTGTAGGTTAGTTGAAGTGTATTGACTATTTGATTGTTTATCATTGTGTCAACTTGCAAGGTAAGGAAACACTTTGGAGTTTTCGGTGTTTGTTTGTCTTTGAACCGGGAACGCGTCGTTTCGCGTGTGAATTTTATTCGTCGAAGCTAACACATGGAAATGTTACTGGCGTCAGTCGGCTCGTTACTTGTTTTTGCAGGTGTGACCTAAGGTCAGTCGGGATCGGTACTTTTTTGGTAGGATGACATATTATTTTGGCTACGGAAATGTAGGACACGGTTTGCTGACACAGTCAGTCACGATTTGCTGACAAAGTCAGTCACGATTTGCTGAAGCAGCCTCTTTGTTTTTTCAGCAGCTGTCTCGATTACAGAAATATTACTATCGCCTAAGGCGAACTATGGGCCACAGAAGGCCCGCTGTGCTAAGGCTGGGCACTAGTCCATTGAAGATTTGAAAATCTTTGGAGTGGATTTTGAAATGTTTCATACTGCAACGGGGGAGCTTGTTCGTCTGCAGGAATCAATATAACTTTTTCGTGTGGTTTTTGTTCGGTAATATGGCGGACTCGGGGGGTGGTGAATGTGCTGCTGGCGGGAAGAAAACCGGCAAGAAATCGGCGAAGGCACAACCTTCTGAAGTGATACCGTCAGAAAAGGCGGGAGTTGATAAGTCTCTTTCGATAGAGAAGAGCTCGTCTGGCCCACGTGATTGTGAAGTTGCTCTGAAAATGGACAAAATTTTGGAGACAATGACTGCCTTGTCTGGCAGACTATCTGATTTGGAGAAAGTTGGTAAGCTTAATGCGACGCCTGTTGCTTCAACATCGCGTGCAACCGAGTCACATGGAACCGAAAGCAGTTCGGCGCAAGAGTCGCAAGCGGATGGAGAAGACGGTGCTTCGGTTAGATTTGCTCATGAGCAGTTCGAAAATGAGTTTGATTCGGCTGAAGACACGGATGTTGCTTCGGACAATGATTTTGACGCAGGCATAGTAGTGGATACAGTTGACGAGGGGATTCATCCATCTCTGGCAGATCGTTTTGAGGAAGGACTTCTTCTTCCATCAGATCGGGCACGTGTGCGAGACACTCTTCAGAACTATCCGCGGCCCAAAAATGTCACGTCGCTTCGAACGCCGACTCTAAATCGTGAATTAGATGGCAAACTGTTAGACAAGTTTGCAAAGAAAAGAGACTCGAACCTGTCCTTTGTTCAGGAACAAGTAGGTTGTGCGCTGAAAATTATCGCTCAGCTTATGTCCGACCTCAAAGAAAAACCAGCAAGTCGGAAGATGAGTGAGCGTGACAGCTTTAGCAAACTGGCCGATGCGGCTCGCCTTCTTATGGCTTCACGCAAGGACCTGTCACAAGTGCGGCGCGAAGCACTCAGGCCGACACTTAGCCAAGACTGCAGGGCCTTATGCAATGCGCAGCTAAATTTCAAACTGACGTCTAACGAGTTTTTGTTTGGGGAGGATCTAGCGAAAAGGGTCGACGATGCAGTGAAGAACAGAAAATTATCATCCACACTGTCACAGTCCCTTTCAAAAAACGCCACCAGAGGTCGTCAGTTCTACCAAGGGCGGCCTCGACAACAGTTTCAGCAGAGACAACAGTACCAGCAGAGAAGAGGTTTCTCCAACCGACAGACAGGACACAAATTCTCTCCCAAGTTCCACTCCCAACAGAGCGGGATTCCCTCCAAGAAAACAAAACGGGATTAGAATCTGATATTTGTGCGCCAGCTGTTTCTATTTTAAGGGAACAGGTTAGTTCAAAATTTGTGAATACTCCTGAGAACTTTCATAGTGGAAAAGTTGCTGATCATTTAAATAGTTGGAGACAGTTAACTTCTGATAGATGGATCCTTCAGCAAGTCGCAGGAATTGAAATTGAATTTATGATCACTGGTGAACACATTCCAGACAGGAAAGAAATTAGATTTTCTTCTTCCGAGGATGAGCTAGTGGCTAATGAAGTAGCGAAGCTAGTGGAGAAACAGATTGTTCAAGAGGTGGATCAACGGCCAGATCAACTTTTATCAAGTATTTTCTTGCGTCAGAAAAAAGATGGTAGTCAAAGGGTGATTTTAAACCTAAAAAATTTGAATGAGACAATTGAAAAAATTCACTTCAAGATGGATACATTAAAAAACGCAGAGTCATTAATGAAAAAAGATTGCTTTTTTGCCTCAGTTGATCTAAAAGATGCATATTTCTCCATACGCGTCGCTCACAAGTTCAGAAAATATTTCAGATTTCAGTTTCATGGCAAAACTTTTGAGTTCCTGGCTCTTCCACAGGGATATCGTGATTCTCCCCGCATTTTCACGAAACTACTGAAGCCTGCAATTCATCGACAGTGATAGGGTGTAAATGCTGCAGACTTTAAAGTCTCACGTGACCCATTCCTCTCGGAATTGTGGGAGATAAAATTACATAATTATGACGAGCTTACCTGAGTAAGTGAAGACTAATTGTGGTTTTATCGACCACAATGTAGAGAGGAAAGGGATTACGTGCCTCGCCCTAAGTTGTCTTCAGAGTTATACCGATAACCGTTTTCCCTCCCTATCCCTTTCCTCTCTCTTTCTCTTTTCTCTGCACCATTTACACGTCGTTAAACAGTGACGTATTCCCGCGTTCTATCTCACGTAATCCCTTTCCTCTCTACATTGTGGTCGATAAAACCACAATTAGACTTCACTTACTCAGGTAAGCTCGTCATAATTATGTCATTTTCTCGACAGAAAACAAGGATAAAGAGATGTTAAATCCGGACGGTAGCTATATATACAGGCCAAGCAGCATGACATATTCCTTGTTGCATTGATCTGCGCAAGCACAATGCTTTCATTTATCTCCTAAATTGCTTTTAACGAGTACACTGGTCTTCTGTCACCCCGTAATTCCCACCTTTGGGACAATACGAGATCCCCCTTTACAAATCTCCAGACATTTTATAAAAATATGGTCTTATAAATGCAGGTAATTTTGCTGAGGTTGAGAACAAACAGTCCGAAGAGTGCGGTCTAAATAAAGGAAGCCGTCTGAACCCGGAAGAGGGAGAGCGAGAGGGAGAGGAGGGAGGGGGGGGGGGGGGGGGGGTCCACCGTACTGCAAAAACTGTGTGAAGTGAGTTCAGATAGTACATGTGTCTAACCTATAATACCGGATACAGTTTGCCAATCAGAACCAAGGATTTCCGTCACATGTCGTGGTATATCCCAGGGATATTTATCAGTTCCTGTCGCGCTCTGCGTACCCTAGCTGTCCTGCTCCTGGGCAAGACACAGCTAGACTTCGCGTGGTGAGCGGCCATCCATTATTGATGTTCTCAAACTAAATGTCCAGTGGACAGTTGCAGGCCGAAGGTTATTTCGTCACAGTGCGTGTATGCATGTTTCCAAGCCTTGCAACTTTTGCTGTGAGCTTGGTTTCTTTATCATGCTCCCGTAGCAAAACAGCTTTTGCTCTCGGGTAACGGGGGTGTTCGGATCCCGAGGAGAGTCTGCACAAAGTTGGGAAATAAATATCTCGTCAAACTTGGGGATCGAACCCACGCAGATAGCGACAACTGGTTTTGAAGCCAGCCAGCGCCGCTACCGACTGAGCTATTCCCCCCATATACGTTTGTCGGGGGTGGGGGGTCGTGAATCGGGACAACTGTTGTTCTTCTTCTGTTCTGTTGTCTGTCTTTTTTCATTGTGATTTGTATCGTCTTCGTAAAACGCGTGAGTACATACTATCCTGACGAGGGCAGTCTGTCCCTGCCGAAATATTGATAAAGACAGTTCTAATATGATTACGGATGTGTCCTATTTGTGTTTAAACACGTGAGTACAGTATGTTTTGGTCGTTGTATTACATGCTAGCAAACACCATAGCTCTGCAATCTACCCTTTCTGTTCTCCTTCCTCAACGCTCACTTACCCTTTCTCTTCCCAGCTTCCCCCTACCCCCCCCCCCCCCCCCCCCCCTCAGCTTTACAGCGGCCTCACACATTACCTTCCCTTCTCGAGCTCGTATTGTCAAGAACTTGTAGTAATGGTCGCCCTAAATCGTTCTGGTTATGACCGGCCATCATCCATCAGCAGAGAATGGTCAACACAATTGTCATTTAAGATGACAACTTCATTATCCATGATCTATGGACAGTCAACCTGAAATTACCTCCAGGGCTCCCCACAGACGTTCAACCCAGAGGGTCCCGGGACCCTCAACTGTGATGTATAGGGGGACATTTGACCCCATCAGTGGAACTTTAGAGGGTCCACAGACCAGGAGTTTCATGATATTGCTTTCGATGGGCACATCCATCGCCGACATAAGGATTCTTTTTTTTTTTCTTTTTTTTCTTTTTTTCCCCTTCTCTCTTGTTCACTTACCTTGTTTCAGTTTTGCTTTCTTCTTCTCTTCTTTGTTCTCCTCTTTCTCGTCTACTTTTTTTTCTTCTCATTTTTCCTCTGTCTCTTTTCTTCTCTTTCGTTTGTTCTTCCCATTGTTCTTCTTCTTTCTTTTTTGTCTTCCTTTTTACATTTAGTCAAGTTTTGACTAAAATGTTTTAACGTAGAGGGGGAATCGAGACGAGGGTCGTGGTGTATGAGTGTTTGTGTGTCTGTGTGTGTGTGTGTAGAGCGATTCAGAGAAAACTACTGGACCGATCTTCCTGAAACTTGACATGAGAGATCCTGAGTATAGTACCTCCAGACGTTTTTTAAATTTTTTTTTTATAAATGTCTTTGATGACGTCATATCCGGCTTTTCGTAAAAGTTGAGGCGGCACGCCACGCTCTCAGTTTTGAATCAAATTGGTTGACATTTTGGTCAAATAATTTTCGACGAAGCACCGAGTTTGGTATTGCATTTCAGCTTGGAGGCTTAACAATTAATTAATGAGTTTGCTCATTAAAGTTGTCATTAAAATCGATTTTTCGCAAACAGATTTAAAATTGTTTGCATCGTATTTTTCATCACATTCTGAATCTAAACAAAGATATACATATGTCATGTTTACTCTTAAAATGTGATCACAATTAACGAAAATAGAATCCAAAAATGATTTCATCTTATTCTTCATCATTTCCTGATTCCAAAAACATATAGATATGATAGGTTGTATTCAAAAGAAGCTCAGAAAGTTAACAAGAATACAGAAAAGCGCGCTTTCCTGCTTAGCACAATACGCTACCGCGCTAATCTGGCGTGTCAATATCACTACGTTTAGCACGTGGAAGGTGAGCGATTTCTTTCTCGCGGGGATTGACGAAGCTGTACTGTCTTGGTGAACATTTTTTTTCATTTTTCATTTTCATTACTTTATTGTCCCATCGCTGGGAAATTCGGGTCGCTTCCTCCCAGTGGAAAGCTAGCAGCAACGGAGTCGCGCTACCCAGGTGTCTGCGTGTTTAGGTGTATTCAGCCACCTGCACTTATGGCAGAATGACCAAGGTCTTTTACGTGCCATTGTGATGACACGGGGGTGGGACATGGCTTCCGTCTCTGGGTCTGCACATTAAGTTGACCCGTGTCCGTCCCGGCCCGGATTCGAACCAGCGACCTTTCGATCACAAGTCCAGTGCTCTACCAACTGAGCTACCGGGCCCCCAGTGCGTTCAGTTTCATTCCGTGAGTTCGACAGCTTGACTAAATGTAGTAATTTCGCCTTACGCGACTATTCTTTTTCTTCTTTTCTTCTCCTCTTTCTCTAGCTTGTCCCGATGCTTGTTTCTTGTCCCAATAAAATTTCACGCCGCCCCGTCCCAGTATTCACTGCTCCATCCACATCTGAATTTCGTTCCGCTGCCAGACTTGTCGATTTTACAGATACTCCAGGGAATGATGCTATTTAAAGTACTCATGTCCACGTAATGCTGATTTTTTGGAAGTTCTTTTAGCCCTTCACGAAAACATTATTATGAGTTATTTATAATATGCTGACTGTTAGCAAATGATATCAAGACATGTCGAGAAAAAATATATCAAGCATGAGCCTTTTAGGCGAATGCTGGTATCGTTTGTGAGACATGTCTGTTATCATTTGCTAACAGTCAGCATATTAGAAATAACGGTTTTATTACCGTTTAATTCGACCAAAAGAAATTTCGAAGCAACCCCGCGAATTAGACAGAACGGCCGCAATGGGAACTTGAGCGCTTCTACCTGATTATGCCTGCCAGTCAAAGAATTCTCGTGACCTGAGTCAGCCAATCAGAGTAACACACCTGACGTGATGAATATTCACAGGTCAAATGCCTTTGACACAGACGCACATACACACAGACACACAGACACACACACACAGACACACACACACACACACAGACGCACACACACACACACACATACACACACACACACATACACACACGCACACACACACACACACACACACACACACACA
>NW_027125940.1:2500-4000 GCF_037325665.1 Littorina saxatilis | reverse complement strand
GCTTATCTTTCCACACAGAAACACAACAGTTTACTTACTGGTAGGACGAGTGCCTCTCCCCATAGACATCGTGAGAACTTGGTGTGGCTCGTCTCGGCAGACACAACAGTAATCCCAACCGCTACAAAAATCCTGACAGACGAAGAAGTCCCAATCGAAATCGTCCTGGGATGGGAATTCTTCACCGGGCCCGGTTCAGCCGGCTCGTCTCAAGCACACACACACACTCAAACACAAACTCCGAAAAAGAACAAGCAACTCTTTTTTAGCTTCTGTGTCTACAAAGTGTCAGTTTCGGTGTTGCTAGCCTCTGAATGCTGTGCACATGGGTTATACAATTTAACAAAAAACAGAGTTGTGTGGGCTATATATCCTCCTTAGCTCCACCTGTGACAGCATCCGAGAAGTATAAGCACACACTTTTCACACACACACACACACACACACACTGCAAAGCTAGCTCGAGTTTTCAGTTTGCAAACTTTATGTGGTTATACACCGACACTACAGGGCTCCCGACGTGAAACCCCCTCTTTCACCGCGGCTCAGGTAAGGTATTTTTAGTTACGGCCCACACTGACAAATTTCCTCCCTTTGGCTGGGGGGACTTTCACCTGTGATTGAAGCGGCGGGACTGAGGTTCAATAAAGGCTAATTATAGACACGGCGATCACGTGACTTTCACTCAGCTTTGAGAGCGTTGTTTCGCTTCGTCGAGAACTTGACTGACAACTCAGGGACAGGATACAGGGAGGTGTGTGGGGTTGACGGAGGGGGAAGGGAGGGCAGTGCACCCAAGTCGATAGAAAAAGCGTTTCTAGGTCACAGTGGTTGCAGTCGACTGCACACTGGTTGTTGCAGCAAGACGGTGTTGTTCGTTGCAGTTGTCGGCTCAAATTAAGGAATGTGGTTCTTTATCTGCTAAGAGTGCCTGAAGGCGGTTCCTTTCATCATTATATCTTGTAAACGTTGGAATGTGTGTGAGTGGGTGCTTGTGTGTGTGTGTGTGTGTGTGTGTGTGTGTGTGTGTGTAGGCCTATGTGTGTGTGTGTGTGTGTGTGTGTGTGTGTGTGTGTGTGAACGGCGTTGTGTGTGTGTGTGTGTGTGTGTGTGTGTGTGTGTGTGTGTGTTTGTGTGTGTGTGTGTGTGTGTGTGCAAGTGTTTGTTTATTTGGTGTGTGCGTGTGTGCGCGTGTGTCTGTGTGTGTGTGTGCCAGTGTGTGTGTGTGTGTGTGTGTGTGTGTGTGTGTGTGTGTGTGTTGCGTGCATAACTTTATATGTGTAATTATTTTTAAAACACCACCTAGCACGTTTATACCCACAGGCCATTGCTCAATTCAACCCCCATCCCAAATCCTCTTCTTCGAGGTACTCAAAGACGGGCATATTATTACGTTTTAACACGCACACATATACACCTACCCACCCCCTCTCCCCACACCACCACACACCCGCACACACACACACACACACACACACACACACACACACACACACACAC
>NW_027125939.1:7500-9459 GCF_037325665.1 Littorina saxatilis | reverse complement strand
TGTTGCCATTGATGAGATGTGTGCATTTGGTTGCGTGTGATCTGTTTATTAAATGAAATATTGTTGAAAACTGACCGTCGGATTGCAGTCTGTTGTCGAAGAAACTGAGTGAAAAGAAGGGGAACTACTCTTGTCGCTAGACAAAGTATGAGTTACTTGCTTGGGAAATTGCTTGTGATGAACGTTTGAGCACGGCAGATCTAGATTCAGAAAACATGTGTGTTCGTGGATTTTATATGGAGATTCATGTGTTCAGGCCTGTAGTTGTTAATTTAAATGCGGTATGTTTGTATTGTTTGCTCCAGAGATGTATACTTCGCACATTAGAGCGTTCGGAACTTTTCAGTCGCAAAAAGTAGTACCGAAACAGAACAACCTCTGAACCCATTGCACTATCGAGGATTCAGGCTGTTGCTGGGTCGTTATTTGTTTGGTTGCTGGGTCATTATCGAAAAATAACTACCCCTACAAGTTTACAGAGGTAAAGAAGCAGAGGGGGGAATAAGTCAGGTTTGAGGATGGACATTTATGTAGGTTCATCTCGGTATTCCACCCCCTCGGCTTTCTGTTGTAAATATTAAGCTGAGTGATCGAATGTGGAAGCTACGTTTGGTCAAAGGTCACAGAAGATTTGCGTCGTGCAGCGAAGGAAAGAATCGCGATCTTGTTTCCGACTCAGTACCTCTTTGTTTTTCATTAGACCTGTCATCCTGCTTGCTCGGCTTTGTTAGATGTTTGCATATCTTGTTGCTATTTTCTTTGCTGTTATTAATGTTTCTTATTTGTGCTTCGTTTATCGATACAACGTCTTGTTTCTCCGAACGTCTGTGTACTTTGTCATCATGTTCACGAGTTTTCATTCACAAGCACCTGGAAAATAAATATCATGTTCCCCAGGCAATGCATCCCCGGTTACCATAGTTGCAAGAAGCATGTTATACATGGATAATCAAAAGCACACCCAATAGAAACGCTCGGGGGTTCTTCTGCTCTTTTCATTGGCGTTTCCCCAGACCTAGACAGACGACACTGCCTTGCAAAGTTCCATAAACGAACTGGCAAACTGGCACAAGTAAACACAAAACAAAACTACTTCATGAAAGGTCATACATTCACCACAAACATGTGAAACCTTGCGATATGTTTTGTCTTCTTACAAAGTCATGGAGTGCGTGTATTTGTGATTCGATCCACAGACGTTCGGAGAAACACGAACGTCAAGTTCAAGTCAAACCAATGTTTACCTGTGCACAAGACGTTGTATCGATTAACAAAGCGCAAATAAGAAATAATAATAAAAGCAAAGAACATAGCAACAAGATATGAAAACATCTTTCAAAGCCAAGCAACCAGAATGACATGTTTAATGAAAAACAAAGAGGCAGTGAGTCGGAAACAAGATTGCACTTATTTTCTTCGCTGCACGACGCAAAACTTCTGTGATCTGTGGCCTTCGGCCTTGATCAATAAATATGAAACAAAAGACGATATGCTCCCCCTCGGACCGACAACAAAGCTGGTCTGTCAACAACCCATCAAACATCTTATAATGCCTGCATCTGAGTTAAGCATAACAAGTAAAACACACACTCTCTGGAACCAATTTCAAAGGAGCATGCCGGTCAGCTATTACGAGTATTACTATTAGTTATATCATATGCTGACTGTTGGCAAATGATAACAGATATGTCGAGAACATGTAATATCCAAATGACCCGGCGGGCAAGTAGTCTTCATGTTTTCCTTGGTGGATGATGCATATTGAAAGGTAACATTTAAACCTTTTCATCATTACATTCTATGATGAGTCCCTGCTAAGGAAAACCGATCAGGAATGAGGAAAGTTGGTATTGCTTTGCAGGTGCTTCAGTGTGTGCCTACGTGTGTCAGTATCATCATCTGCATTCTGAAGAGTCACTAAACAGATAATCGCCGTGTTTTCATTGACGGATGATGCAT
>NW_027125939.1:0-2500 GCF_037325665.1 Littorina saxatilis | reverse complement strand
AAACTACTGGACCGATCTTTATGAAATTTGACATGAGAGTTTCTTGGTATGAAATTCCCGAACGTTTTTTTCACTTTTTTGATAAATGTCTTTGATGACGTCATATCCGGCTTTTCGTGAAAGTTGAGGCGGCACTGTCTCGCCCTCATTTTTCAACTAAATTGGTTGAAATTTTGGTCAAGTAATCTTCGACAAAGCCCGGACTTTGGTATTGCATTTCAGCTTGGTGGCTTAAAAATTAATTAATGACTTTGGTCATTAAAAATCTGAAAATTGTAAAAAAAAATAAAAATTTATAAAACGATCCAAATTTACGTTCATCTTATTCTCCATCATTTTCTGATTCCAAAAACATATAAATATGTTATATTTGGATTAAAAACAAGCTCTGAAAATTAAATATATAAAAATTATTATCAAAATTAAATTGTCGAAATCAATTTAAAAACACTTTCATCTTATTCCTTGTCGGTTCCTGATTCGAAAAACATATAGATATGATATGTTTGGATTAAAAACACGCTCAGAAAGTTAAAACAAAGAGAGGTACAGAAAAGCGTGCTATCCTTCTTAGCGCAACTACTACCCCGCTCTTCTTGTCAATTTCACTGCCTTTGCCATGAGCGGTGGACTGACGATGCTACGAGTATACGGTCTTGCTGAAAAATGGCATTGCGTTCAGTTTCATTCTGTGAGTTCGACAACTACTTGACTAAATGTTGTATTATCGCCTTACGCGACTTGTTTTTTTTTTTTGGGGGGGGGGGGGGGGGGCAAATCAGCGAAGTGGCGAAGCCACAAGCGCGCTCCTGCATGCTCCCCCGGAAAATTTGTGAAAAACGGTTAAAATCTCTGCAATCTGGTGCATTCTGGGCCTTGTTTTGAGGGTTTCACATTGAATAAAATTTGTTAGAGACACACACAAAATGTATTTAAAAAAAAATAAAAACCAACACTCAAAGCAAGGTACATGCTTTTTCCAGGGGTGGGGTTCCGGAACCCCTGGAACCCCCCCCCCCCCCCCCTGGGTCCGGCCCTGCACACACACACACACACACACACACACACACACACGCACACACTGGTTACCTAAAAACAGCAGCAATCCTAGACAAGCAAGTAAACCTTCTTCAATTTACAATAACTAAGTTGTTCAGAAAATGTCTTAGTTCACACGCTTCAAATGTGACTGTAGTATGACTCAGAATCTCCTTGTCCCTGTGTGTGTGGAGACCCCCTGGTGTGAATCAGAGCGTGGTACTCGTCATCGTCTGCTGCGCCGCGCTGTGATACATCCTGTTGGGAATCGTGAGAAGATTTGTTTAGCACACAAACAGGTGAAGGGTTGCAACTAATGTGTGCAATTACATAAAAGGTGCTTTACAAGAAGACATTCTGCTATACAAGAATATGACACAAATAGTTACATAGGCATAGCTAATAGGCCTATTGCCATGAAGCCTTGCTTCTATTCAATATGGTTGTCTTTGAACATGCTGTTACATATTTTAGAAAGGTGGTCCGGAAAGGGGAGGGAATTGAGGGTGAGCAGATAGATATAGTAAGATGAACACCCTGCTAGTTAGAAATTATCTCTTGTGTCATTTTGTTTTCAGTCGTTAAATCGATTTCCTTTTCTTGTATCCCTTCTAAATGTGTTAATGTTAACATAAGCTGATCGCGCTGCTTCCACTGTACCTAGGCCCTATGTGTGAATATCCGTCTTCTTATTATGTCTGTTCTTCTTGTTCTTCTTCTACTTGTTATTTTGTTTCAGGTTATTATTCTTATTCTGCTTTTTTGCCAATAGAACATAGCATTTTGAACATTGAGCCAAACACAACCAACCGTCTTGGATGATGGTTTTGCTGGTTTGGCGGCTGGTTTGGGTTTCTGCACCTGCGCGTAGGCTGCCCCTTCCGTTTCCGGTTCAAAGGCCTTGTCCGTCTTAGCAGACTTGTTGACTTGAGCGTACACGTCAGCACCAGCAGTTTTGGTGTCAGAAGTGGGAAGGCCTGGAGAGACATTATTTGCGGCCTTGTTTCCCTTGTTTCGAGATGAACTCTTGTCGACAACAGCGTACTCATCGCTACCTTCAGTCGTGTGAGCGGGGGATGCAATGACAATAGCTGCAGAGGCAGGGGCTTTATGTGCTTTGGATTTGTCCACCACAGCATATCCATCTTTTCGTGGACCCTGCGCGTGTTGGTTGCTGCCAAACCTGATGTCTTCATACCCACCGTCGCCCATGCCGTGTGTAGCGCTATCAACACTGTTATCAACTTCACCATCTACTGTAGTGTAGAGATCAGCTTCAAGAGAGTTGGGAGGATCAGGTTTGCCGTTCTTGGTGCTCGAAGAAATGCGCAGAGCAATGTCGGAGGGCTTATGGTCAGTGCTGTGTGTGTCGTCTGGATCGCCGCTGTAACGTACATTGGGTTGACGTGTTCTTCAAAGTCTGTGTAAGGAAACAAACAAGCAGAAACTCTCAAGTATAAAG
>NW_027125938.1:17500-82124 GCF_037325665.1 Littorina saxatilis | reverse complement strand
CAAGGAAATCATGATCGCCACGCTGGTGATTTTAAACAGATTAAAACGAACTTTGAATAAAGGGCGAGGAGAAAGAGATTGTTTCATGGTATGATAAATGATTAGTCCTGCCTACGTTAAGACTTCCATAAGTGGGGAGGGGTAGAGTCAAAAAAACTGAGTGAGGGTAGGCCAGATAGTAGGATGACCAGCTGGAGATAAAAACACTCCACTCCCATGTCTTTACAGTGTTGTGATCAAACTTTCAAAGACAGTAGGTAACAGACAAAAGCATACAGTGTATGCTAATCAAATGAGATAAGTGGTTTTGAAAAATGAAGAGGTACCGCTCTTTGAGTTTACATTTTGGTTTGTTGCTTGTTTCTCATCCTTTTGCTTATTTTAAGTTGACCGTGCATTGGTGTGAATTTTATTTTACAGGATATATACAAGAGTTACACCACATGCCGGTTCCTGGGAACAAGCGTTCTGCATTTATTCCGGTGCCACAGAAGGGAGCCGATTTCACTAGTAGTAGTACTACTGTATCAAGGTTTGTTACCTAATACATCTTTAACAGTAAGATATTTTTATTTGTATTAATTGGAACATGTTTGCACATCATTTGTAAGCGACCTCTGTGAATTTGATGGGTTTAACGTACGAACTCTCACTATGGTCAACATTCTGTTAGCGACTGTTGAAGCGAATAAATGTAGCGGTCAGAAAGATTCCAGAATCAGTTGGGTCACTGGAAACTGTGTTTGTTTGTTTTTTAACCTGAAACAGTAAGAATTATACGAATTCATGAAATACAATTTTCTTTCATTTTGGTCTGTTGTGTGAAGACTTGCTAACCCGGCTTTGACCGACTCTCTGAGATAGTAAACATTATTCAAATACATTCAAATAAAAATGTCACTTTTCATCTGTTGTGTGAAGGGTACCCCAGGCTGATTTCCTGCACCATGGATGTAGAGGAGGCCAGACAGTCTGCTTCTCATTCCCAGCTGTGTTGCGTTTTTTTCTGCTCGTGAAGTGTATCGCCACATTGCCAAAGCCATTGGCCAAGAGAAAGTCACCCTGTCTGCCCATTTTGCATAGCCTTACAGGCTGTGACACTATGTCGTTCTTCAATGGTATTGGGGAATCAGAAGGCTTGGGAAGTATGGCAAGCATTTGAAGACGTCACTCAAACTTTCTTCAGGTTGTCTGCTCCTCTTTGTAAGCTGAGTACCACTGACAGGGCAGCACAAGAGCTTTTTGGTGTACATTTGTAGGACAAAACCAGCAACGTACTGGGTGTAAACAGTGCTAGACGGTACCTCTTCAGTAAAAAGAGCTGCCAAATTGACCATAATCCCCTTACAAGTGAGGTGCTGCTGCAGGACATGAGATTGAGAAGAGCCATCTACCTATTAGACTTCCAAACTCTGTGGGCTGGCAGTTCAAGGCTGGAAAGTGGGAGTCATTCTGGACGAGCTTTCAAGAGGTATCCAGCGTGTGCCGAGAACTCATGAGGTGTGCCTGCAAGAAGAGCTGTACAACAAACGCTGCAAATGCTGCTAAGAAGGACTGCAGAGCACAGCTCTCTGCAAATGTGCTTGCATGCCTGTGAAAACTGTCAGCATCTAAACTGTGCAAAAATATTATTGCACCCATTTTCATACCCCAACTCAAACTTTTATTCCTGTGTCATTTTATTCAAACTGTCTATGCCATTAAAGGCTCGCATCTTCGCTATCTGGCACATTTTTTTTTAACATCATCATTTACGCCGTCAAAATAAGGATACCTTGACGTGACAAAGAGATGTGACAAAAACTTCGGGTACCTTTTAAAAAGCCGACGACAATTCCTGAGGCACAACTGGGTCACTGTTGTATACGAAGAGAAAGTCAACTTGATTATCCATCCAGAACAGGTTGTTTTATTTCGCCATCTTGCATATTTCTAGTGTTGTGCCATTGTACCTACTGATGTATGTGTCGATCTCACGGATGAGATGTTTATGTGTCAAATTTGAGGGATACCCAAGTCAACTAAAATCCATGTATTTTAGCAATGACCAAGTGGGTTGCGTTGAAACTTTCAGGAATGTGTGTCTACGCACGAGGCATAGTTCAACCATTTGAGTACACTTTCAAATCTTCACGAAATAATATTTTAACAAGAGGCAAAGCCTACAAGGCTCACGTATGTGAAACTATATGTTGAACACACGCACACACACACACACACACATGTATGAAGATGAGATTTTTTAACTTTGGAATTCTCATGCAATACAAGTACAAGTAAATTGTAATGCATAGGAATAAATTTTAACGCACACACTCACACTACATACTCGCATCACATATTACAGCACACATATGCACACTTTCAGTTTCAGAATTTATTCAATTACCTCTGTCAACTTCAGGAAACATTATAAATACGCAGACTAGACACAATGACTTCATGCACAATGTCAATTTGTGTGGTTTTTATCAGAAGAACTTTTGTGCTATCCCATCAACTCCCCCTCCCCCCCCCCCCCCCCTCCCCCTCCCCTCCCCCCCCCCCAACAAAAAAAAGAAAATAAAAATAAAAAAGCACTCTAGTGGGGCCTGCGGTAACACTGGCAAGAACATATTTTACATAAAAAAGAAACACAAAACAAACATACAATCATGATCACACAACGGCGCAGATAATACAGCACGAGGTACCTGTGATGAAAGGACACCTGAACTAGCCCTAAATTGCAAGTGGCCTTTTACTTTTACAACAGGTAAATGTTTGTCAAGATCAAAGGGACTACAGAAATTGTCGTTTCATGGGGAGTGTCCATTCATCAGAGGGGCCTCACATTGCAGGTACCATGCAATGTACAGTAACAGTAACCATAAGCATTTGCTCAACCACACACACACACACACACACACACACATTCATGTGAAAACAGCACCTTGAAGTAAAAACAGTGGATTCCCCTTTTGAAAATTTGAAGGGGGGGGGGGGGGGGGGGGTCACAAAATGGGGTTAATTTACAGAACAAGTCAGAAGATACGAAAACAAATTCTGAGATGACACGGGATTGTAAAGAAGTCCAAATCAGGTGGTCTTAAAAAAGGGGCGGTTCCAATGCAGTGGCCTTTTAAGAGGAAGCTGAGACAAAATGTCCAATACAGTGGAACCCCCCTTCTAAGACACCCCTCTTAAAATGAAGCAAGTAAAAAATGGGGGTAATTTTACACAGGATATGAACAGAAAGTCTGAGAAAACAAGGTCTTGGGGGGTCTTAAAAAGGGAGTTATACTGTACCATGACTTGTAGTAGTACAGTTACCACTCCGTGTAAGTATTATCCCAGAATACCATGACACTGTGCAATCTACACTACCCCAGTGTTCAATTAAAGTCACATTTCTCCTTGTGAAAACATCTCACAATCTCAGTCAAATCTAGCAAGGCTCACTTGTATTTGGTAAGAGCATACCTTGAATTTGTCACAGGCCAACATTCAAAATGCTGACTGCTTGTGCTTGCTAAAGCCAAAAGTCGCTTTTACAAAACTAAAGCTTTGCCATGTCTGAAAGTGAGACGGTGAGCCAAACATTTTTTATAAAAAGAAATGTGCCTTTAAAATGATGGTTCATTCTTGAAAAGTCATAAAAAAGTCAAATATGGGAATCATTACACAAGAATCACACTCATTTGATCTTTTTCTAAAGACTCTTCCACACATGATACATTGCAGTGTTTTAGTGATGTGCAGTTCCTAGGCCTCGGTCTGTCTTCTATCACGTACACAGACAGTGGAACACCCCTTTTAAGACTCCCTCCCTTTCAATAATCTGTTTTCTGTTCATAATCTCTGTAAAGTTACCCCCAGTTTAAGACTTCCTCCTTCTTAAGACCATTATTTTCCCATTTTTGGGAGATCTTACAAGGTGGGTTCAACTCACTTTTGAATCCAGGTCTAACTGACCTTTTCTTTTCTGTGTCTGGGAACATCACTGTGCCTGAACCTGAATTTGAATGGGTTGGGTCTACCAGAATAATGAATGATTTTCCAGCACTGAAAATAATATTTTGATTACATTTTGAAGGACGTTGGCAACTGACAAACCGCGAACTGGTGAATTATCTCCCCTAGACAGTGCCTGGTAAATTGCACACCATCTTTAGCCCTGGATCATGATCACAGGCAATGTTGAATACATAAATTTTGAGAGGAGTTGCCAACTGAAAAACCGCTAAGTTAAGAATTACCTCCCCTTGGCAGTGCCCAAGGACGTATCACCTTAACTTACAAAATAAGGTGAACTGATTTAAGTGATTCAAACTTCTATTAATTTTTGACAACAGAATGACAATACAAATATTGATTTTAAAACATGATACATGGAGTGGAGAAAGGAAAGAAGATCATGTTATCCATGGGGTGATTTGTCCATGATCCAAGCCTTCACACCCAGAAGTCTCTCTGATGTGTCACTTGTCCTGTGGATTACCAGCTCCACATGCAGGGAAGAATATGAAAGATTACACCGAATAGCCTTGAATTTCATCACTGTTTCCTCACGCACAGTGTTAGGGTCAATGATAGCACAACACTTCAATCAGCATACCACAGTCCTCTCTAAATGATTCAGAAATGTCACCAATTTTGTTTGAGAGTACACTATCCGACATGTTTGGAAACCAGAGAATGGCAATGTCCACAAGGATGGAGCCTCAGCTCCAGGAGAAAATGAAGACATTTCTGTAGCAGCTGCTGTCGTTACCACTACAGTTGTGTTGTCAGTCCAGGATTATGCCCAGCTACTTGTAGTTGTACTTCTGAACCACGCAGGCTTGCCTGGCACTGAGAAGCAGCGGGTCATGAGGGGTGGGTGGGGGGGTCGAGTGTCCTAGTGTCCTGCAATTTATTCCACCGCTGCTCTGTGCTTGCTGTCATCACTCGCCACCATGTCGTCATATCCTCAGATCTGTAACCAATAGCAGACATGATTATATATAGCTGATAAAATTGTTTGCAAGTTCTACTTCTTTAATCTTGAAACTGAGTTTTGTCAGGCTTCTAGCCATTCAAACTGTTCAGCATGGGAAACCCTGAAAATGTGCAAAACGCGCCAACTGACTTAGTTTGATGGTCAGACACCACCGACTGTTCAGTATGGGAGACCCTACCAGGCACCCTGCACATTAGCTGACTTAGCTTGATGGATTATGGAAGCACGCAAGCCACCCCACCACAACACGGTATCAGTTTCTGGGGGCAGTTACTTACCTCACATAAGTGACATGACTTTATTGTTCAAATTCATTGTCATAGTACAATTATACCACTTGACAATACCTGGAGACAACTTGACTATGATATTCAATTAATCAATTTTAAAAACAAAGCAAACACCTTAAACTTATGTGAAATGCGAATTTGACAGTTATAATACTCACTAGCCTAAAATTACAATTACTAAACAGACCACTGATGAAGCAACAACATGAAGCAAAATGTATCAACATATTTTATTTCCAAATCACACACTCAGCATACAGCAAAGCTAATTCGACGCTCCTTTTGTGTCCTGTGGGATCTGTACAGTTAGTCACTTGCAAGGACATGAACATTAATTTGAGTGTTATGATGAAAATACATCAAGCACAATGAACTATAAGCTCATCCAGGCATGTTGTGTGTTACTACTGTTACACCCCACAAACATCTGCAATACACTAATAAAGTTAGTGTACATTAAAGGAGACACGAAGCATAAAGTCAAGTAAACATGATGATCCTCCAGATTCAGGGAGACTGTTGAAGATGATATCAAGCACTGACCTGTGGAGAAAACTTGATTATGACATCCATTCAATCAATAAATAAACAACAAACTACAACCAGAAAAGGATAGAGCACTAAATTAAATTAAAAGCAAAAACAAGGAGTCAAATCGACAAATGTGTTCTGCTACTGATTCTTTATTTCAATTGCATTAATTTAAAATAAAACATAACAAATCTTATGCTCCTGTACATAACTTCAGATTTAGCGCCAATTCAAGTCTCACGTATGTGAAACTATATGTTGAACACACACACACACACATGAAGATGAGATTTTTTAACTTTGGAATTCTCATGCAATACATGTACAAGTAAATTGTAATGCATAGGAATAAATCTTAACGCACACACTCACACTACATACTCGCATCACATATATTACAGCACACATATAGTGTTCTGCTACTGATTCTTTATTTCAATTGCATTAATTTAAAATAAAACATGACAAATCTTATGCTTCTGTACATAACTTCAGATTTAGGGCCAATTAAAACACCAGACACAGAATCTAATTAACGCATCCACACCTAGTTGTGTCACTGTCATGGCTTGCATATCAAATTCTTCAACAAACAGAATATTGTTAAGTGCATTTCAAATACAAAGACAACAACACAGCAAACTCGCAATCTCTCAAAAATTCCATTTACACTGAAATTGACACCCAGCAGGGTTTGTGGTCCGAGTACCAGGATTCAAGTACACCTCCTAGTATTGCAGACTCAGGGAGATTGGTGAAGATCAGATCCAACACTGAGCCATAGTCTGTTGTGGGTTCAGTAATGAGCTGACGCAGACTGAATTCCTGACACAGCTGTTCGAGTGGTTTTGACAGTCTGTCAGAGGCATCACTGTTGAAGTCTCCTCCCATCACAACATAGGGTTGACTTGCTAATACCCTGTGAAGAATGGTCTCAAGTTCAGTACGCAGTGCGCTGGTTTTCACACCCGGAGGACAGTACACTCCCACTACACTCAGCCCTGCAATTCTGCTGCTGGCGTCAAGCACTGTAACTTCTATGCTGTGATTGCAACTTCGGCTTGTAGCTGTGTTGGAGGTAGACAGCAGACTGTCATCACGGATGTACACTATTGTGCCAGCATGTGGACGGTGAGTTTTGGTTGGGGCAGGGTTTCTCTCAAGAACTTTGAATTCAGGGAGACTGTAGTGCTGTGGTTCATCTTGTTCTTGTTCCCAGCTTTCAAATATGAATAACATTTCAGCTCGTAACAGATTTCTTTCAAGGCGGAGATCTCCAATGTGTTTGTGAAGAGAGCGACTGTTGTGAAAACCTATGAGAAATCCATTGCTGGCAAACTGCTGTAGGTCGCTCACACACCACTCAATGGGCTTCTTCCGCAATCGTTCCATCTCGGTCTTGACATCAGGTGACACTCTGATCTTGTTTGGGTCAAAATCAAGAAGATGGAGGCCGCCCAGAGTTTTGGCTCTGCTGAGTGCCACATACACTAGATGGTGTTGTGCCATACCCTGGAAAGACACCGCAACTTGTTCAAGAGTTGAACCCTGTGACTTGTGTACTGTGATTGCAGAGCAAGCTGTCAACGGAAACTGTTTACGAAGCACTGCAACATTTTCTCGTTTTCCAACACGAAACTGTTTGACGGCATGAAAGATGGGAGTCCATGTGGAGCTGATGGCTGGTGTGTAGAGTTGTTTGTTTCGGTGGCGGGTCTTTTCACCAACACTCTCTTCATCAAATTCTATCCATACAACCGACACATGTTCTGGCTTCTCACTGCCTTTGTGTCCAACCTGTCGTAAGGTGCCAGAAGCTCCATTCGTCAGACCATCGCTGATGTCAACATTGTGCACCAACATGAATCTACCGCCCACTTTGAGAGTCAAGTGTGATGGAAGACTCTGCGTTTGTTGCACTGTCATATCACGAGCTTTGTGAAGTATCTCGGTTTTCAGTGCAACACTGATGTCACCCATCACACTGTCCTTGGCTTCCAGCAGAATCTCCGAAGACTGGAGAAGGGCAAGACTTTTGGTGTTTTGCTCAGTGACGAGACGACGGCTGGTGAACAGGTGAAGCATGTTGTCCGGGATACTGGATTTGACAACACGGGACTTGATGAGGCTTGCATCTTCTTTGGTGTGGCATCCCTCCCTGATCCTGTTTAGAGCTTCAGCAAAGGTTCTGTCATCTTTCTGCCGCATCACCTGGGTCAACTCGAACATCTGGAACAGCTCCTGCCAGACAATTGGTGCTAGTGCTTCGTATGGTCCACGACTTGGCTGAAATACCCAGCGATCCATGACTGGTCTCAGCTGGAATAGATCACCAACAGCAAGGACACTTACACCACCAAACGGCTTGCTGCAACCCATCAATTGTTGCAGACGCTGACTGACAAAACCCATCATGTTGGCACCAACCATGGAAATTTCATCAATGATCACCAATCGCAATTCTGCTAGAGTTGACCGAAGTGTGTTCAAGCGACTGGCGTCAAGTTTCACGTAATCACTGAGACTCTGGTTTGCAGGGAGGCAGAAGGCTGTGTGTAGTGTCACACCTCTGATGTTATAGGCAGCCTTGCCTGTTGGAGCGGCAAGAAGTACCCGAAGGCAATCTGGATTGTCTCCAGGGCGACTGCTTAGGTAACGGACAAGGGCATGGTAAATGGCCAGGACACAGCGACTCTTCCCCACACCTGCACCTCCAGAGAGAAAACAGTGGAAGGGTTCGCATGCAGATAGACTGCCACTACACTTTGTCTTCATCCAGTGCAGTATGTGATAGAAGAACGTTTGCTGACTGCAATTCAGTGATCTTACCATTGCATCAAATTCTTCATTTGGTATCCTGTTCACTATACGGTCGTGAGTTATGTCGGATGTAGCATGACAACCCAGGTCAAGACCAATGTCATACTGTCGGTGCTGTTCAGAGTCTGGTTGGAACGCTGCATTGATGGTACTCTCTGTGTTGTATTTCTCGTGGCGGCTCTCCATGTCTTGTGCTTGTGGAGCCACCCCATCCCATGCTTCCTCATCAATGCCATCCTTCTGCACCTGTTCCACAGCCTGGTCCACAGCAGTAGCATTGGTCTCAAACTTGCTGCTGACTTCGAACACTGTTTCTTTCATTTGTTCAAATCTCTCATGGTATGTCCCACACCCACCAATGATATCCTTGTCCTCGTTTCGCCATGGTATGTACAACATCAGCTTCTCTCTGTAGTGGTTTTCTGAGTCAGACTCCAGAGAAAAGCGAACACAGCGCAGAACTTTTGGTTTTCTCCGGTGGTGCAAGACTTTGCCATCAGGAAGTTTGTACAGGTGACCAGAAGAAGAGTCATTGTTCCAGATGTTGTCGGTTGCATCCTCCTCATATTCACCTTCAGGGAGGAAATCCTGTTCCTTCTTCTTGGTGTTCTTACCTGTTCTGCTGCTTGATCCTGCCTTTCTCACGTCGTACGAAGTAGCAAAGTCTGCAAGACAGATGTTTTCCAACTCCTTTGGTCTTTCAGAGTACCTGTCGATCAGGCTTGTGAGAGTCACATCTGTGTCCTCATCTTTCATTGCTTCAAGCATGGTGGAATTCTTGAGCAGACCAACTCGCTGGCAGGGGGGTGATGTGTTGACAAAAATCACATCCCTTGTGCATCGGGTCAAAGGCAGCTGCATCAGGAGGTAGACAGCTTCCTGGGCAGACACTTCGCAGTGGTTCAAAAACTTGTTCGCAATGTGTCTGACTTTTTGTTTGACACTGTGGTTGCCACGTTTTGCCTCATCATCAGCGTGTTTTAGTAGATCGCTCATGCCACGCTGGCTCTTGCTGATGTACGTCACAATATACATTCCACAGGCATACTCATCCAGGACAAATTGCACATCTGTGTTGGCCATCCACACCTGAGCGAGAATATCATTTCTGCTGTTCATGCGTGTCGCTGATGGTTCGCGTTGCAAAAAGATCTTGGTGCTGTCAAGGTCAGAACGAAGTGCAAGGATGTACTGATTCTCATCAATGCCGACTCGCGCCAGAAATTCTTCAAAAGAAATGTTCTCACCCAGTTTCAACTGGCTAAGTTCTCTTTTGATGGTTCTCAAATTTTCTGTGATGCCAGAATTATCCTTTGCTTCAGACTGAGTCAGTGGACGGAGCATCATAGTTTTTGACATGGGAGGAAGAGGAAAACCAAACCTGCACACGTGTTTTCCACCTTTCTTGCATGACTTGGAATGCTTGTGTTCATGCAGGCTCGAAACGTTCTTCAACTCACCCTCTTCATGCCTCTGACATGTCAAGTGTTTATCAAGAAATGCCACCACATCTTCGTCAGAGTCTGTATCAGCCTTTGGTGCATCTTCAACCCAGATCATACAGTGAATGTGAGGGGACCCCCGCTGCTGAAATTCTACTCTGAAAAAGTGGTCCGTCACTTTTCCAAGAGGCTGCAGATCACTCAGGATGACTTTTCTGAACAAGACCTGAACTCTGTAGTCAAAGTGACGAGCGCAAGTCACAGGATCTTTTTGTATAAGCTGCGACTTCTCCTGCCAGGTCAGGTTCTCAAGGTCATCATCAGTGGGGTCTACACTGTGCTCCATGCGGTAGAGGACACGGAGAAGATCAATCCACCTTGTTTCAGCAGCAGAAAATGTAGCAAAGAAAGTTGGTCTACCAAGCTGCCTAATCATAGCAAAGAGATCCTTCTGTTTCGCTTGCCAGTACGGGGGAGAGGATCGCAGTGTTTTGAGGACACGATACCCTTGATCCTGGCGCAGAAGATCTTCAATGGCACCATCTTTCCTCAACTGCCCTGCAGTATGGCCTGTCTTTGCTCCTTTCACTTTCCGAAGTGCTGTTGTGGCTAAATCTCGAATCTGTAACATCTGTAGTTTCTTCAACTTGAAAAAGATGTTTGCAATGGAGTGGGCAGCACGCCGGTCAGCACTTCTTAGCTCAGCCTTGCAGATCTTACTGTAGGTGAGGGGCTTCATTCGATCACTGTTATCAACACGTCGTTGGCCGCAAAATATGGTTGGAAAGGATTTCTCCTCACAATCTTTATCCATGAACAGACCAAGTGGATGTTTACCCTCACCTGGTGCTATGTTCAGTGCTGCCTGGCCATCGGTTGTAAAGTCGTTGGGGTGCAGAAGGGTGTCACGACATCCACCTCCCAGTTCTGCCTCTTGACTGGTTTCTACCCATTCTTTGTCTTCATCATCTTCCCCGGTGTTATCTTTGTCATTAGCAGGTATGTTTTCCTCCTGCCACTCCTGAAACAAATCTGCATACTCTTCTTGCAGATTGCCATCTTGGTCTTGTTCTGGTTTGTTGTTGTCTTTCACTGTGCCAGAAGAAGCTTGATCAGTTACCAAGTGCTCAGGGTCTTGTGGCGGTACATTAGAACATTGCTTCACACTCACAGCATCACATTCAGGTTGTTTGCCTCCGTCACATGAGTGTGCATGGTTGGTCTTCTCACCTTGGATACAACTGTCATCATCTGCACTGTTGATTCTGAACTCAACCGACTCTGCTCCCTCCCACTCTGGTTTGAACCAAGAAGGATCGAGCTTAATACCCTCTTCCCTGAACAGGACACTGTTCCCAATCAACCACTCCGCAGCAGCAAAGATCTTCCCAGGCCTGACATTTTCAAAGTGGTAGGAGGACTTGTAGCGCAAGCGTCTCTTCAACTTCAAGGCAATTGTCTCTGTCTCTTCGAATCGCCTAGGTAATGAAGTCACCATAGCTGGCACATCCACTGGTACATTCACTACATTTCCCCTGATACCAAACTGATGGTCGCAGCCAAGCTCTCGCATCTGCATGAAGGGAATTCGTGGTGATATACACCGTTCCTCCAGGGTTGTGAGACCTTCAAGTGTAGACGGAATAGCCGGGAATTCAAGACCATTTCTCACAGCTAAATTGGGCAGCACAGATTTCCTCAAACTGGAAAGACATGTGGAACATATCCACTCAGTGTCTTGGAAGCTTTTTGTTCCTAACAGAACCTGCTCTATAATGGAAGACTTAACACCCTTGTTCTGGAGAGATGCAGCAGAGGGAGCAACACTCACTGAGTGTTTGTAGAAGAGACCATTACAGCATGTACATATGAATGAAGGTCCGTGACTAACATTGGACTGAAAGACCTTCTTGATGTCATCGACCGTCAAGCAACTGCTTTTTGTGGTCAGTTTGTTCCTTGCTGCTCGCACCTTAGCTTGATAAGCTTCTCTGTATGAAGGACAACGCCTTCTCTTCACTTTCCTCAATCTGTCACTCTCCGATTCCTTTCGCCTATAGTTTCTATTCTGTCTTTGTTCTGCTTTCCTTTGCCTGTCTTTTAGGGCCTCTTTCTCTCTGTATTCTTTACTACCTCTCTTTGTTGCCATTCTCTGTCTGGTTCTACCTGCTTCTTTCTGACTGTAATCCCTATTGGCTCTCTTTGTTGTCATTCTCTGTCTGGTTCTACCTGCTTCTTTCTGACTGTAATCCCTATTGGCTCTCTTTGTTGCCATTTTCTGTCTGGTTCTACCTGCTTCTTTCTGACTGTAATCCTTATTGGCTCTCTTTGTTGTCATTCTCTGTCTGGTTCTACCTGCTTCTTTCTGACTGTAATCCCTATTGGCTCTCTTTGTTGTCATTCTCTGTCTGGTTCTACCTGCTTCTTTCTGACTGTAATCCCTATTGGCTCTCTTTGTTGCTTTTTTCTGTCTGTTTCTACCTGCTTCTTTCTGACTGTAATCCCTATTGGCTCTCTTTGTTGCCATTCTCTGTCTGGTTCTACCTGCTTCTTTCTGGCTATATTCTTTAGTGGCTCTCTGTTTAGCCATTCTAAGTCGGTTTCTTTCTGCTTCTTGCTCTCTGAACTCTCCACTGCATCTTCTCTTTGCAATTCTTGCTTTGCCTAGGTGTGCTTCCTTGTGCCTATATGCCTGACTAAGTCTCCTCTCACCTTTTCTCTGCCTATTTTCAGCTGACTCTTTCTGCTTGTACTCTTGGTTTTGACGTAGTTTCTGCATTGTATTTCTGCGGTTCACAAGTGTCACGGTTGTATGAGATACGAGTGGCCTCTCAGCACCTTCACACTCTGCTGCTGCAAGCACAGGTACATGAACTTGTTGATGTTGGCATGACAGCACTGGTCCATCAGATGGAAGATGGACGTCAGTCACAATTTCATAATGGTTATTGTTGAGGTGGTTGATGAAGATGCACCGTGAACTCACATGGGTCAGTGGAGCAATCAGTCTTGGATCAAGTGTGTGCCAGGCACTCTGCCCGACTACATTGCGATAAACACAGATTCTGGTGTTGAGCATGAGGGCAGCACTGTAAATCTCCACTTCTGTTGCCCACGTCCCTGAATTCCGCATGCCCGACCTGGTCAGATAGGATGCGGCTGTCAGCCCTTGTTGTTGCAGGAGAACATGCTCAATTCGATATGTGTGTGCAGACTGTGTCATGAAATGGCAGACTGCAGCTCGAAGTTGGAGATGGTACTCTTCACACCCAGTCACTGCAAAGCTCAGGCAGCGGAAAAAACAATTACCATCTCCCCCAACCCTTTTAAAATGTTTGGGTGCTCCAGCCGGAAGCAGATGATCTGATGAAGGCATTGCAAGCTTCAAAGGCAAAGTGAACTCGCGACATTTGTCTAACTGCCACTGGCAGTGTACAGGGTTGAATGTGATACCATGTTGCTCAATGGCTTTAACCTGAATATCCTGTGAATCTGAACAATTGTGTGACTGAAGGCGCTGGAATGATGAAAACACTCTGCCACAAGAAGTACACTTAGAGCATTTATGTTTCAATAGCCTAATACGGCTACTGAACATTTTCTGGCAGTCTACACACTGCACAACTGAGTCCATTCTGAGGAGCAAATAACATACACAGTGACTGTTAAGTGTGGATTCAGTTATAATAACAATAAGAAATTGTCACCAAATCAAAATTGGCAACAAAGCTCAGACTCAAAGACTAAAAAAGAATTAATTATGCAAGCACAAAAAACGTAATTCAGGATCAAAAGAAAATGAATCAAAACTTGCACACACGCATTAGATCATATACAATGTGCAAAATGACTGGCAGCACTCCTAGGCCTTGAAACCACCATCAGAACATCCAGACGAAAAATATTCGAAGTTGAAAGTTTCCAAGTTCCAAAATTGCAGAAAAATCGGGCAGCACCCCTAGGCCTGAAAACTACTGTCAGAACTAGGGTGAAAAATATTTCAAGTTCTAAAATCGCAGAAAAATCGGCAGGACCTTCAGAACAGATGAAAAATATTCCAAGTTCTAAAATCGCAGAAAAATCGGGCAGCACCCCTAGGCCTGGAAACTACTTTCAAAACGGAGACGGAAAATATTTAGTTCTAAAATCGCAGAAAAATCGGGCAGCACCCCTAGGCCTGGAAACTACTTTCAAAACGGAGACGGAAAATATTTCAAGTTCTAAAATCGCAGAAAAACCGGGCAGCACCCCTAGGCCTGGAAACTACTTTCAAAACGGAGACGGAAAATATTTAGTTCTAAAATCGCAGAAAAATCGGGCAGCACCCCCAGGCCTGGAAACTACTTTCAAAACGGAGACGGAAAATATTTCAAGTTCTAAAATCGCAGAAAAATCGGGCAGCACCCCTAGGCCTGGAAACTACTTTCAAAACGGAGACAGAAAATATTTAGTTCTAAAATCGCAGAAAAATCGGGCAGCACCCCTAGGCCTGGAAACTACTTTCAAAACGGAGACGGAAAATATTTCAAGTTCTAAAATCGCAGAAAAATCGGGCAGCACCCCTAGGCCTGGAAACTACTTTCAAAACGGAGACGGAAAATATTTCAAGTTCTAAAATCGCAGAAAAACCGGGCAGCACCCCTAGGCCTGGAAACTACTTTCAAAACGGAGACGGAAAATATTTAGTTCTAAAATCGCAGAAAAATCGGGCAGCACCCCCAGGCCTGGAAACTACTTTCAAAACGGAGACGGAAAATATTTCAAGTTCTATAATCGCAGAAAAATCGGGCAGCACCCCTAGGCCTGGAAACTACTTTCAAAACGGAGACGGAAAATATTTCAAGTTCTAAAATCGCAGAAAAACCGGGCAGCACCTCTAGGCCTGGAAACTACTTTCAAAACGGAGACGGAAAATATTTCAAGTTCTAAAATCGCAGAAAAATCGGGCAGCACCCCTAGGCCTGGAAACTACTTTCAAAACTGAGACGGAAAATATTTAGTTCTAAAATCGCAGAAAAATCGGGCAGCACCCCCAGGCCTGGAAACTACTTTCAAAACGGAGACGGAAAATATTTCAAGTTCTAAAATTGCAGAAAAATCGGGCAGCACCCGGCCTTGGCCTGGAAACTACTTCCAAAACTGAGACGGAAAATATTTCAAGTTCTAAAATCGCAGAACAATCGGGCAGCACCCCTAGTCCTGGACACTACTTTCAAAACGGAGACTGAAAATATTTCAAGTTCTAAAATCGCAGAAAAACCGGGCAGCACCCCTAGGCCTGTAAACTACTTTTAGAACAGAGACTAAAAATAATTCAAGTTCTTAAATCGCAGAATAATCGGGCAGGACCCTAAGGCCTTGAAATTACTTCCAGAACAGAGACGAAAAATTATTTCAGTTCTAAAATTGCACACAAATCGGGCATCATGACTCCTTAATAGTCTTAGGCCTGGAAATTTTTTTCAAAACCTAGACAAATTTTTTTTTATGTTGTATGAAAACTTAGAATATTAGTAATAGTATAAAGTTGGGTACTCACAAAGATGTTGCTCGTGACGAAATCAAAAAATAGGCTGAAGATCAAACTGTCAGGCTGAGGATTGTCCAGGTGGAAGAAATCAAAGAGTGTGATGCTGCGCTGAAAATAAAAATGTAATTGCACTTTAAACTTGGCGCATGAGATGACTGTCCTTTTGTCTAATTGACGTTTAAGAAAAACAATGATTATCATTATTTACAATATCATTAGTTAGGCAAAAAAAAAAAATTGTCTGTTTAGGGTAACATGACCAAAAAAAGTAGGGTCGGTAGGTAGGTAGGTTTTTTTTGTGTGTGTGTGTGTGTGTGTGTGTGTGTGTGTGTGTAAATGCTATGTTGGCTGAACATTCACTTCTTATATTTGATGAATACATGTTTCAAAACTAACGTATAAATAAAACAGAGAGAAAGGGAGAGAAAGAAACGCCAAATGTTTCTTTTTAGCATTTTTACCTCTTTTTTTTTTCTTTTTTTTTTTAAATCAAAAAAAAGTTTTTGGGTCGGCGCCAAATCGATAGGGTCGGTCGGGTTACCCTAAACAGACAATTTTTTTTTTTGGCCTTATCGTTAGATTTGACTGTGAAATTACTTTCAGAACTGAGACAGAAAATATTTCAAGTTCTAAAATTGCAGAACAATTGGCTGGGACTCCTGCCTGAAAACTACTTTCAGAACCGAGACAATAAATATTTGAGATTTCTAAAATTGCAGACAAATCTGGCAGCACCACTAGGTCTGGAAACTACTTTCAGAACCGAGACAAAAAATATTTCAAGTTCTAAAATCGAAGAAAAATTGGACAGGACTCAAAAAATCTTTTAATGATGTATGAAAAGTTAGAATATTAGTAATAGTATGGGTACTCACAAAGATGTTGCTCATGCGAAAATCCAAAAATAAGATCAAGACCAAACTGTCAGGCTCATGATTGTCCAGTTGGAAGAAATCCTAAGAGCGTGATGCTGCGCTGAAAATGAAAATGTAAAATTTTGTACTTTAAACTTGGTCAGGTTTTTTCTGAGCGCAGGAGATGACTGTCTTGTCTGAAATCGCACTCTATCTGATGTTAAGCAAAAACTGACAATGCAGTAATGCACTGAAGTCGCGTGAAGCAATATAAAAACAGTCAGTTTGCAGTCATGATAGTTGATTAGTCAACTAGTGCAAATTGTTTTTGACTTTCAGAGCATAAGCACATTGCCAAGCACTACAAACCGTCCTAACCTTAAAATGCAGTATCAAAAGTATGGAAGCAAAGTCTTATCTGACCAATGCATGTACTAAAGAGTTAATTTATTAACTTGATAATTAAGTAGAAGTGCATTGCCAAGGCAGTGCATACCCCCAGCAAAGAACAAATCGCCTCTCTCTCTCTCTCTCTCTCTCTCTCTCTCTCTCTCTCTCTCTCTCTCTCTCTCTCTCTCTCTCTCTCACAGACACGCACACTCACAGACACTACACACACAGACGTGCGCTCAAACCACGTCACACACACACTCACTCACACACACATCATCCATGCTCACAATGTATTATTTAAAAGCGAGGGTTCTGCAAAAAATCAGTATGACAATGTGGCCTTTCTTTACACAAAAAATGACACTTCGAATCAATAGAATCAAGTGTAACACATGTAAGTTTAGATGATTTGGACTCGGTCTTCATCGTGGATTGACGCCCACCAAAGCCTAATTGAATCCCTCTGCCGCTTCGCTCCGTCGAGCTTCAATTAGCTTTTGGTCGGGCGTCAATCCACGATGAAGATCGAGTCAAAATCATCTAAACATACATGTTACGCTTGATTTTGACTCGATCTTCATCGTGGATTGACGCCCGACCAAAGCTAATTGAAGCTCAAGCCTAATTGAATCCCTCCGTCGCTTCGCTCCGTCGAGCTTCAATTAGCTTTGGTCGGGCGTCAATCGATGATGATCGAGTCAAAATCATCTAAACATACATGTTACGCTTGATTTTATTGATACATACTATTGATCCGAAGCGTGGATTGACGCCCGACCAAAGCTAATTAAAGCTCTCCGTCGCTTCGCTCCATCGAGCTTCATCAATTAGCTAAGTATTAGGTAAATAAAGCATAGTTCTATCCGATACGGCAAAAACGTGGAATTTCAACCACATAATCATTGACCCAATAATAATAGAATCAAGTGTAACACATGTAAGTTTAGATGATTTTGACTCGGTCTTCATCGTGGATTGACGCCCACCAAAGCCTAATTGAATCCCTCCGCCGCTTCGCACCGTCGAGCTTCAATTCGCTTTGGTCGGGCGTCAATCGATGATGAAGATAGAGTCAAAATCATCTAAACATACATGTTACGCTTGATTTTATTGATACGTACTATTGATCCGAAGCGTGGATTGACGCCCGACCAAAGCTAATTAAAGCTCTCCGTCGCTTCGCTCCATCAATTAGCTAAGTATTAGGTAAATAAAGCATAGTTCTAAACTTCTATCCGATACAGCAAAAACGTGGAATTTCAACCACATAATCATTGACCCACACCACCTTATACTGTTCACCGTCAGGGTCTAGCATTGGAAAAAGAGATTTCAGCTTACAAACTACAAAGGCAGGGGTCTGGGGCATCACCCCTGGAATTTGAAGAGGTTTTGTGATTTTGCGTCTACAAGCCCCTCCCCAATTCGAGTTTCGCGTTAGCTTATTGGAGATGTCATTTCGGCGTAAATGCGCCGAACGGCTTACAATGAATGCAGCTGCTAGGCCCTGGTTTGCTGAGCAGCTGGCCGCCAGCGACGTAGTCTATCACTGATAGTATCAGCACTGTTTTTGTGATAACAGGTCACAATATTTTCCTGTCGAGCCGCAATTTTGGAAGGGGAAGTCTAGTCGGCGGCAGTCACGCGCTTGGCGCCGAACTGAACAGTATCGAATTTTCCTACAAGCGTGTCACCCTTCTGTATCTCCTGTTTTCAGAGAAAACGCTTTCAGGAGCTCCACTACATGATCTCCACCTTAACTGGGAATCCCCCCAGGCACACACACACTTTTGAAGTGGTTGACATGATAACACATACCGTGTACTCACAAAAATCGAAGAGCGAAACAGAACCCGCCTACGGTCATGGATGAAACCCAAGCTATCCCACAATTCCAGAAAAACGGTTTGACTAATCATAAGCTAACTGCGCGCCGTAATGATATTTTGTTGTTGTAAGTTCAAAATACACTATAACACCCTTATCGATCACTACTCTGACTTAAAAACTGGTCCAACGTGAGAAAATATTATGGAGATATATACTAACAGCTCAAATATTACGTGTAAATGCTTTCTTTTGAGGTCAGTCGGGCGCGGTCGCTTGTGGTTGGGAGCGATCCGGCCGGCCACGGTCGCGCGGTAATTAGTCAGACCGACACAGATTAGTGCTGCCGTTCTTGAAATTCACATAAATGTAACCAAGAACAAAGACATACAATCCTTACAGGCACTTTAGATCTACTCATTTCACTAGAGGTGACTACCTAGCACTGTGTCATCCGTATCTGCTGAAATAAAACAAAATATAAAATACCGGGGAGACACTGTGACTACTCACTAGTCTAGATCTGTCCGTACTTACCGGGACTCGGCCAGATCGACACTGAACTTTCGACAGCTCTTCCTCGCGCAGATGATTGGAAAAAAACGCTGTGCAGATCAAACTGTAGGAAATCTCACTTTGGTATCTTCTTTAGTCTATTTCATCTGGAGCTTAGAAACCGAACCCAGTCGACTCAGTGACCAGGCTGAGTCAGTCAGTGAATCATGTATACCACAATCCTTAGCGGCGCGACCCCAACCTAACCTGGTCTTGACTAACCTGGTCTACATACCAAACGCGACACAAACCGGTCAGCTGCGTGTACCCCCATAAACCACCCCACCACCCGTTTTCTTTGGATACACACTTTAACTACACACATGCCGACAAAATGTTGATCATTGGTTCAATACTTTGAAGATGTTGCTTGAAAAATAACCAGGTGAAATGAGTATTTCGGTGTTTAGTCAAATGTTAAAGTTTCTACCACAGACATACACACGCACAGACGCACGCACGCACGCACGCACAGACAGACAAAGTTACGATCGCATAGGCTACACTTACGTGAGCCAAAAATTTAGTCAAAACTTGACTAAATGTAAAAAAGAGAGAAAAAGCCTAACGGTTTTGAGATTTCTGTTTGTGCAACTGTTTTGACATGTGCAACTGTTATCCAGAGAGGGTGAATACAGCGAATAAAACTGTTTTGAGCGCTCTAGCGCCGTTAGTTTGTCAGAACAGAAGGTGGTCCATATTAGGAGCCGATCCATGTTAGGAGCCCTTCCCCTAATCCCAAATGGCAGAGGCATTTAGTAGTTTATGCGTTTATAGTTTGATGCCTGAGATAATCTAATTTAAATGAGCATACCCACACGCCACGTCGATGTCCTGGGTACAAAATCGGGCGTAACAACCGTTTGGGTACGTTTTTTGGGCGTAACGTGTCTCCACCGGGTCCACGGCTACGGTCCTGTGGAACTGGGTCAGTCTAGACGAGACGAAAACCCAACAGTTGTTGCCCGAGACCAGGTTTGGATGTCTTTGTTCTTCGATATCTGTGTGTTCTTTGTGTGACGTCAATTTGCTGTAAAACGTCAGTATTTTGCGTAGAAAAGTGCAGAGTTTTACATAACAGATGCGTTGGCCAACTTTGCTCAATGGTAATGGAATTTGTTTCGCTTTGTTGTTTTCACTTGTATGATTTTATGGGTTAAAGTAAATATGTTCCTTATTAAATGCACAGGATTTCTTGCTTTGATATGTAAGTATTAAGAAAAAGGATAATACCATGGCGTATTTTAAAACAAAGCTATTACCATGTTGATCTATGCCCACATTTCCGATTTGTTTTCCTTGTTTTGCATCATTGACTATTTGATTTTTGAATATTCCTCGCCTTGGTTCCGAGAGACCCATACACTCGTGTGGGTATTTTTACAATCAGACATCTCTGCCGCTTTGCCGAGAGATCGACCAACTCCATGAAGGCCAACGTTCACCACAGGCCCAGTGTTCTGTGCAGTGTTCTGTCCTTGATCGGTGGATTCCTGCTGACACTCTTTTTCCACTGCAGTAAGTGTGTGTGTGTGTGTGTGTGTGTGTGTGTGTGTGTGTGTGTGTACATGCGGGCGAACGTGTGTGCGTGTGTGTGTGTGTGTGTGTGTGTGCGCGTGTGTGCGTGCAAGCGAGCGTTCGTGCGTGCGTGTTGTGTGTGTGTGTGTGTGTGTGCGTGCGTGCGTGCGTGCGTGTGTGTGTGTTGGAGAGTTGACCTCCAGCCCATTAAACGGAAACGATGATATCTTCTAATTTTGTGTTATGAAATATGGTGACAAAAAGAATAGTCATTATATTTACGATTAACGAGCAAGAAAACCAACAGTCATATCCTCAGGTGGCAATTGTGAGTTTCCAAAGGTTTTAAGTCTCTCATTTCCTTGGAGACGTCGACTTTGCGAAGTTTGCTTCCTCAACATTTGCCTCCAACAAAGCAACACACGCCTTATTTAGAATGATCTAATTACGTGGAATATTTGCCTCCAACAAAGCACCACACGCCTTATTTAGAATGATCTAATTACGTGGAACATTTGCCTCCAACAAAGCACCACACGCCTTATTTAGAATGATCTAATTACGTGGAACATTTGCCTCCAACAAAGCACCACACGCCTTATTTAGAATGATCTAATTACGTGGAACATTTGCCTCCAACAAAGCACCACACGCCTTATTTAGAATGATCTAATTACGTGAAACATTTGCCTCCAACAAAGCACCACACGCCTTATTTAGAATGATCTAATTACGTGGAACATTTGCCTCCAACAAAGCACCACACGCCTTATTTAGAATGATCTAATTACGTGAAACATTTGCCTCCAACAAAGCACCACACGCCTTATTTAGAATGATCTAGTTACGTGGAACATTTGCCTCCAACAAAGCACCACACGCCTTATTTAGAATGCTCTAGTTACGTGGAATATTTGCCTCCAACAAAGCACCACACGCCTTATTTAGAATGCTCTAGTTACGTGGAACATTTGCCTCCAACAAAGCACCACACGCCTTATTTAGAATGATCTAATTACGTGAAACAAGATGTATTTGAGATAGTTGGAGAGCATAAGTATATCAAATTATATAAGCTTTTTGGGTAACAGGCAGGAATCAATAAACATAAATTATGTAGTGCCTCGCTTGACAAAAAAACACCCACACAGAAGTTAAAAAAAACCAACACAAATAATAAGGACGATTTAAAAACAATGGTACAAATATATTGTAATAGAATACAACAACAACAACAACAACAACAATGTGGATGCCCCTCGTGATGCTATCACTATTAATTGATCATGGTTTTCTCCTCCAGTAACCTGTTCTTATATCAACACCAGTATCGAGTTGGAGCAGTTGGGAAAGCACGAACGTTGGAAACGACAAGGCTGCAGTGAGTATGCTTACCTCTGCAGTACCCGGCGAATAAGACGCGCACACCCACACACACGGTTGCGAGTGATTTATCTTTGTTGTGTTCAACACGGTGTAAAATACGAATCAGACACGAACAAGTAAAAACATACTTGTACAGGCTGTACGATGCATGTGCAGTTTGTGAAATGTGTTTTACCTTTCTATGAATGTGCATAATATGTGAAAGGGTTGGAGAGAGCCGTGATTGCAAACCAAAGGTGTAACCATGACCTAAAAACATCCTTTATTAAGCGCTGTAACATGCAAGTTATGCCTGTCGTATCCTTGTGTTTTCGGAGTAGTAACTTTGAATTGATTAATTTCCGTGATGTTTACACGCAGAGTCACCAAAAGGCGCACTAAGCATATTAAGTTAGTTAACGTCTCTATTACACGAAGTGTGTGCTTGAGTGCATATATATTATCTACCAGATGAATACCCGCTTCGCCGGGTAGCCGGCTTCGCCGGGAAGAAGTACTTAGAGCCGTACGCCGGCTTCGCCGGGTCCGAACAATGGACCCGCCAAGCTTAGGTCCCTCCCAGATTCGTGGAATGGGAACAGCACGAAAATGATTCAGTGGCCATAATGCCATTCCTGACCATATCGAGTCCCATCCTTGTCGACGAATGTAACCGTGTTAATCACCCTTGGAGGCGAACTCCACTCAAACAGGACTGAGCAATTTAGAGCTTATCTCTAAGCCCTTTTGAACTGTTATGGCTTCTCAAAGGAAGGCCAGTACATACAAATACACAAAAGTCGCCAGACCACATCACAAACAGAACTGAACAATCCACAGGTGTTGCCCACATAGAGAGAGAGACACACACACACACACACACAAACACACACACACACACACACACACACACACACACACACACACACACACACACACACACACAAACACAGAGAAGCCGTATTTATAGAGAGATAGATGAGAGTATTTTTCGCGTGGCTATAAATTGATTCGACCTTTGCACTTTTACAGTGAGGATAATTTACGGGTCCAATTTACGTTCTGGACACTGCGGTGACCTTCTAAAAATAGTAACAGAACGCCGGGAATAACCGAAGATGCCCCCTCATACTATAGTGCACCATACGAAGGAAGGGAGGTAAACGCTGAAAACATGGAGAAGATAAGGAAGAGTTACTGGGAATGGTGAAATGAACAGAAAAACCAAAATCGGTTCAGCGCTGCGCGCTGAAAGCACGTGTTGAAATATCTCATCGATGATATTGTGTCCGGGGTGTAGCTGAATACGGTGTCCAAATTTGAAAAAGATCCACCGAGCACTTTGGCTTTGGTGTGTCGGTATGGGGGCCCGGGTAGCTGAGGTGGAAGCAAAATCGGTTCAGCGCTGCGCGCTGAGAGCACGTGTTGAAATATCGACCAGGTTGTGTCCTGTCCCGGGTGTACCTGAATATGCCCACCAAATTTGAAGCAGATTCATCGAGAACTTTGGCCGTGCATCGCGCGCACACACACACACACACACACACACACACACACACACACACACACACACACACACACACACACACACACACACACACACACACACACACACACAGACAGACAGACACAAGTCGTATATATATATAGATACTACATATAAAAATGGATGTAAGTGTGTGTGTGTGTGTGTGTGTGTGTGTGTGTGTGTGTGTGTGTGTGTGTGTGTGTGTGTGTTTCTGTGTGTATGTCTGTGGTCGCCATACCTCAGAGATGGCAACAGGTAAGGACAAGATATTGTGCAAGCACACTGCCCAGGGGCCAGTTTCATATACGCGCTCTTAGGCGTTCCTAGGAATAGGGCCTTAAGAGCTCTTAGCTGAGAGTGGGACGAAAGTTAGGAACGACTCGTTTCATGAACCATCTCAGGGGTCACTCTTTGCTAAGAGCAGCAAAGCGATATTTTTTAGTTGCGTATAAGATTGGTTGCGTCACGTCCGATTGAAAGTCACAACATCCGGCGAAAGCAGACGAAAAGCAGACGACACCAGATGGATCCAAACAACGTAAGGACAAATTTACAGAGAGAGAAATAATAACCCTCCTTGCGGATGTCAACGAAAGCAACGCGATCGTGGAGGCTAGTTTTTCTAGCTCGTCACGAAACGAATAAAATACGAGCCTTGCATGGTACAGTACATAGATCTAGATCTGAATGACGTCCTTGAAATCGTCCGCAATGAATTTTCTCGGCCTCAAAATTGTTAATAACTTCTACATCTGCAAACCGAATCACTTGATATATGGTGTGCAAAAACTTCATCGTATGCATGACCCTTGTACAAATTGACACATTTATAGATTAAATGGTCTGACTTTTGTGCATTTTCAAAAACGGTTGCCAAATTCGGGGATCGACTCAACAGTACGAGGTTTGAATTGTTCAGTAACCGAACTATACCCGATTTCAGCACTCAAGATTGTTACATTTGGGATAAATTGAATGACATATAGTATACATGAATCAATATTAGACAGTCAGTTATTTGAATATAGTGCTCAATAACAAGCAGGAACAGGGCATTTCCAATGGATGAATGCGTTCCTGTCATTAATGAATTTTGCGCGGCATTGCGAAAGTGTAACTGTACAATGAAGTTTGTTTTTTTCTCAGTCATTTGAGTTTAGCAAATATGTTCATAGTTGTTGTGCATACACTTTAGTTCATCCACGACCATTCTACACAGTTTCGAGTCTCTAGGTATTATGATCAGAATTTACCTTTTATCCAAAATGTGTTTCAAATTACGCCTCCGAAATTGTCAGTGGCACGAAAGCTTTGCTGTAACTGCTTTCTTTAGGTCACCGATGATCTAGGGAGTGAAGGGGGTGTTTGTCAGACATCCAGACAATCCAAAAGGTAAAAGTTTGGAGGGTTTAAATCAGGTAAATATTGCTACCGCTAAATGTCAAACCTTGTTCTGTTGAGACAATAGCCAAATTTGGAAACTTTGTTTCGAAATTGCACAAATGTCATACCATTTGATCTACAACAGTTGCCACTGAAGGGAAGGGTCATGCATAGGCTGAAGTTTATGTCCCCCAAATATATAGTGATCCGGTTAAGACAACATTATGTGCGTGTGTGTGTGAGTGTGTGTGTGTTTGCTTGATCTGCACCTTGCATCGATCTGCGTGAGGCATTGCTGACAGATTCAGATAGGGAGGGGTATTTTGCGACTGCATTTTGTTTTCGGTGTGTGTTAGGTCAAAGTTGTTAAACTTATCTTGCGTCTTTGTCATGCAATTGTGACGTAAATGAAAGGAAAGTGTATTTCATTCAGACAATCAAAGACTGGGTGTCAAAATATGTGTGGGTGTTTTTGTTTTTGCTTAGATATGAATTATTTTCTGTACTTGTGAAGACATTGACTCTGCATTAATCAGCCGTGGTAGATCAGTCATACTGGAGAGAGAGAGAGAGAGAGAGAGAGAGAGAGAGAGAGAGAGAGAGAGAGAGAGAGAGAGAGAGAGAGAGCATTGGTCAGCATATCCTACCGATGGTCATTTCAGTGAGAAAGCATTGTTTGTGTTATAAACGTGTTCATATCTTGACACAGACATACAAGCACACACACAGACTTTTATCCACAAGCAGTTTGCAAATGCCAACAGCAAGCATGGAACCCAACAAAACGTCATTAAAATCTTCTGATCATTCACATCTGTCTTTATTTCAATGCGATGCATCAATTTTCACCACAACTTAACACGAGAAATAGCAGGGTTACATTGTTTGACCTTTTTCTGGTTACCTTTTACATACCTTCCTTACACTGTAATTTAAAGCATCATAAACACCAACATGAATACGTTTATATTTGTACATTGGATAATTGCAGACTAGGACTAGGAGGTTTTTTGTGGATTACATTCAGTCACTGACACCTGTGATCATCCAAAATTTAATCAATCAAAACTGCCTTTAGACATGTACCTAAAAGTAATGATTTTTACTTTCATACTTTCCAGATAGCAATAAATGCCATAAATACTGCATTACGAATCCCATAATGTACATGGGGTGGTTAACAAGATAGTTTGCATAACAAGGATATCTTTAAAGAGAGCTGTATCATATACACAGAGGATGGTCAGGTGAAACCTTAAAATAGATTACGAACATATTCTTCATTTGAAAGAGACAATTTCAAAAGGCACACCCCTCCGCCAAGTGTTTGTCCAAGTGTAAGACTTGTCTTATTCCATCAATCCATGCAAAAGACAGTCCAGATCTGTGATGATGAGAACAATTCTTTGAACGGGAAAGATTGTGTCTTTAAAAAATAAGCACCATGTCAAAATGTTTACTTGCACAATTTCACAATGAGTCAGGCTGTTTAAAGTTAATGCGATACAGTATCAGATAGTAGACATGTACATTAATATTTAAAGCATAAGGTATGTATTTAGTTTTTACCTGAAAAAAGTTCAACCTGTAAAATCATTTCCTAATATGTTTGATAGTTTTTGCTTGTTATAGAACAATGTTTAAAAAGAATTAGTATTATTAAAAAACATTATTCTTGGGCCTGTTGCTCCAAATTCATGGGGTGACTGTGAGTTAAGATATTTTTATTTACTTATTGTTTCTTTTTATATTGGTTTGGGAAACAGCTACCAGCTTGTTTATGGCTATGTGAGACAAAGTTACAAACACAATTGTCTGATCAACCTTGATCTTGTTCATGCAAGGTAGGTAATACTATGGCCATTGCATATACACTCTGCCAAAATATTGTTGCACCCATTTTCGTACCCCTACTAGAAAAATCATTCCCGTGTCAATTCATTCAAACTTTCTTTGTCATTAAAGGCCATCGAGTGGGCTATCTCGCACACTTTTGGAATCAAAGATTTAATTTATATGGGTTACACGATCGCCTCTTGTTTAAGGGTACAGTGGAACCACCCTTTTAAGACCCCCCTAATTGAAGACTCCCTCCTTGTTAAGGCATTGATTTTTCAGACTTTCTGTTCACAAAATTACCCCCATTTTAAGACTCCCTCTTTTTAAAGACCTGATTTTCTCCGATTTTTTGAGGTCTTAAAAGGGAGGTTCCACTGTACCCCAGAAATCGACCCTAGAAAAACGTTAGGCACCAATAATACATTGAAGAAAATTCAGAATAGGCACACTTTGACAACTTTTACATACGGGGAGAAAGCCAAATCATTTATTTTGCCTTAAATGTCACAGAACGTTTGAATGAATGAACACGGAAACTAATGCTTTAGTTAGGGTACGAAAATGGGTGCAATAAGCTTTGTTTGAAGGTTTTTAATTTATAATAAACATATCACTGAAATGCTGCGAAAGAAACTCTACTGCTTTTTGTGGGCAGATGCAAAATAAAATGAGAAAGAAAAACAACAACACCAACTTAATTTAGCATCGTGGTCAATCAGTGTAAAATTGTCAACACTATATCCTTCTAGCATGTTTTTGTTGCTGTTGCTACATTCATATCGTGAACTATTCATGAAACTAAAAATATCACATAAAACCTGGTTAAGTTTGCCTTCAAAGTGTGTATGATTCAGAATTACTAGTTACTGTGTGTTGAACAAGGTTGGAGTCAAAATCAAATATAAAAAAATCGTCATATCGCACTATCCCCTCTCTTTTTACGCAGGTCACTGAATTAATAATTTTACATGGAATTTTTTTTTTTAAACTCGACATCATCAGCAACACCAGCCCGAAAATCAACGAGGCTATGAATTTCATCGTAATTGAATACACTGGATACCAAAAGTCAATGGACACAGTGATCAAAATGGTGCATATTCCAACAGAAGTTGAGGGTAGAAGCTACCATAAAATACACCGTTTTTTCTCTTCAAGTCATTTGACCATAACATTCATGAAACAGAACAGTTTGTGTTAAAATTTGGTGTGCATTAGCTTCAATGTACGTAGAATGATAATATATGGTCCAAAATTGTTTTTCCCCTTAGATTGTCTGTAGTAAAAATTATTAAATGGCGGGGTCCTGATTTGGCCTATATGGTCCGCTGGACCCAAAAAGCAACATCTATCATATCACTTATTAAATGGCAAAGCGTTCAATCAAAACAGGTTAGTTCACGGATGACAAGATAGATTCCAAACTATTCATCGGAATGATTTAAACTTTTGCAGAAATGTTTTAATTTTAGACATTCTGATAGATATTTTGTTTGAGAGGATAATCTCTAACAGACTATAAGAAAACAAATTGAAAAGATACACATTTTCCAGTATTCATAAATGTTGTACCCACAAAGTCAACATTTGTAGATTACTTTTTTTTTTTTTTTTTTTAGCTTATCCTCTCAAGTCGCGGCTAGCTGCAACCTACCCGCGAGCTTGCCACGACCTGGTCGCGACTAGCTGCGATGTCCTAGACCCCTCCTACAAGTATGTTGCGACTTAGTCGCGGATAGCCGCGATGTCCTAGTGCACTTGCCACAAGCTTCCCGCGAGCTTCCTGCTATGTGCCTATGATTAGTCAATTCTTAACCAGGTTTGAAATTAAAAATTCATTCACTGAAGTGGTGGTACATATGCAGCTAGCAGGTATGTCAGTTGAGAACTGCATGACTTTGCTAATTCCATACACTATTTTAATGCTTCAACTACTTTGACATTTGTCAGGGGTTTATTTTGTCTTTTTCATACTTGATCGATTAAACTAACATCTTTCATGCGCACTACATTTCTTGTTGATAGAATATTTTTTTCAGTACCTGATCATGATTATTATTATTTTAGGATGGAGCAGCTAGTTAGATTCTAATTTAACATCCCTGTATTCAACAGTTCAGACCTGTAAACTTTTTTGTTATTAAATTACTACAGACCAGAACTTAACCTTAGACTTTACAGGGAAAAATCATCATTAATGCTCCAGAAATTTGCAAATATTTTTCAAAATGCAGAGACCTGCATGCACATACCTTCATCCGGGGCTAGCTATTTCAATATGGCTGACTGAGGGAAAGCACTCTGCTCACTATATTTGGACAATGTCATGGCCCTAAGGTCGCGGCTAGCTGTAATGTTGTTGGGAAGCTTGCGCCAAGGTCGCAACTAACAGCCATGTAATCGCGCCAAAGTCGCAGCTACCTGCGATGTTGTTGCGAGACTAACTTTGATGTTGTTGCGAGGCTCGCAGCGACCCGCGATGTTGTCGTGAGGCTTGCACCAAGGGTGCAGCTACCCGCGATGTTGTCGCGAGACTCACGCCAAGGTTGCAGCTATCTGCAATGTTGTCGCGAGGCTTGCGCCAAGGTTGTGGGTAGCTGCGACCTTGTTGTGAGGCTCGTGCCAACATCGTGGGTAGTCGTGACCATCTGCGACTAGTTGCCGTGATGGGTTTAGATCGCTGCGACCTCGCAGCGACATTGCAGCAACTTTTCATTGCTGTAAGGGATATATATCTCTGAAACTATTTAACATTATTAATTAATTGAGACTTCATGTAATCTCCGATCACCATACAATTGCACAACTTTTGAAAAATATCTTTTAACACAAACGAAGTAATTTGAACTACTCAGTCGGGATGATGTGTGTTGCGGACGACCCATATGGAATTCCGTAAGGAATTTTACCCTGTGTATTCTAACTGGGATGGTGTAGGTCATGTACGACCCATACTAATTACTAATACTATGCAAAGAGACGGCAAAACTCCTAATTGGATGGCGTGGGTAGTGTACGACCCATACTTTTTACTTTTAATCCTCCTTTGGAAAGTATGGATTGTACACGACCCACATCATCAGGACTGTGTAGTCCAAAGCGTGATTCTTTTAAGAACTAGGCAGATGCGTTTGAGGGCAGAATGTTTTGATGAGGCAGTCTATTGTAAAACAAATTATATGACTGAAAAGGGCATGTATTGATTGCCCTTATTCAAAAAGCTGTTTGAGTTCACATGAGGTAGTGTGTATACAGTGATTCCTACAACACAGGCACCCCCAAAAATCAAATTTGAAAAATCAAGGTTCCTGCGTTAAAATCGACAAAAAATCAGAGCAATCAAATGTGTATCTGAAACAGTCAATTTTGTTACTATGCCATGCTGAGCGGTGTATGTGTTAATTCTCTCAGTAGGTATATGTGGTAAACCGGCACGGTTGGCCTAGTGGTAAGGCGTCCGCCCCGTGATCGGGAGGTCGTGGGTTCGAACCCCGGCCGGGTCATACCTAAGACTTTAAAATTGGCAATCTAGTGGCTGCTCCGCCTGGCGTCTGGCATTATGGGGTTAGTGCTAGGACTGGTTGGTCCGGTGTCAGAATAATGTGACTGGGTGAGACATGAAGCCTGTGCTGCGACTTCTGTCTTGTGTGTGGCGCACGTTATATATATGTCAAAGCAGCACCGCCCTGATATGGCCCTTCGTGGTCGGCTGGGCGTTAAGCAAAAAAAAAAAATATGTGGTAATCCTCTCAGTAGGCATAAAAGGCAGTTTTTGAAGCCGTTTTAGCGGGTAATGAAACAAAACAATACATTTGAATTTCTGCAATTTTTAACGCATTGCGTTCAAATATTTGGTGATTTGTGCTAACACATGTCATGAATTAGAAAAGACAACATTAAACAGGTTTGCGATTGTGAGGTGTTAGCCGGTATTTTTACCGACAATTATCAAATGAATTAATTAAGCAACAAATCAGTGCTGGGGCCGACGCTATTCTTAGCGTACATTAACGACCTCCCGGAGAGACTGACGGCACTAGCGCGCCTGTTTGCGGACGACACTGCAGTGTACAGGGTGGTGACTAGCGTAAACAACCAGGCCCAGCTACAACAAGACCTCCATCGCCTAGCCGAGTGGGAGAAGAGCTGGGACATGCAGTTCCATCCTGCAAAGTGCAACACCCTGCCTGTTACGAGGAGCAGACGCCCACTACAGCCCTCTTACCAGCTCCATGGGCATACGCTGGAGACAGTGAAGGCGGTCAAGTACCTGGGTGTGACCATTCAGGGTGACCTGTGCTGGGACGACCATATCAACAACATCGTCAGCAAGGCAAACAAGACCCTGGGGTTCCTGCGGTGCAATCTGAAGATCTCATCAAGATCCGTGAAAGAGCAGGCGTACAAGGCCTTTGTCAGGCCTATCCTGGAGTACGCCTCGTCAGTATGGGACCTGCACACCCAGAAGAACATCGACAAGCTTGAGACCGCCCAGAGACGAGCTGCCCGATTCGTCTGCAACCGCTACCACAACACGTCAAGTGTCAGCCGGATGCTGGACTCCCTTGGGTAGCAGTCTCTGGAGGAGCGCAGGAAGCTTGCCCGCCTATCGATGCTCTACAAGATCACGAACAGCATCGTCCACTGTCCGGGCATCAAGTCGAAGCTGGCCCCCTTACCACCACGCCAGCGAAGAGGCCATTGCCAGCAGTTCGGCCTCATCACCTACCGCACTCAGTATCGGAGTGCCGCTTTTCTACCCAGCACAGTGAAGGACTGGAACTCTCTACCAGCAGCTGTCGTCGAGGCCCGCACTGTCGACACCTTTGTGTCGCGCGCCTCGCACTAAACCAGTAGCCACTGTGACTCATGTCCCCTCCCCCCCATACTCCCCAACCTGTGAATTTTAAATGGACTTTTGGATGCTGGAAACGCTGCTTTCTTGGACTTGCGCAACATCCCATCAAGTGCCGAAGTAATCACTACTGCTGATTGTGGGCAATAATGGAAAGACAAGACAATCAGATGTACCGAATTACAAACAAAATGTCAAGTCATTTGAAACGTTAGTACTGCTGTTATGCGACATGTTAGAAAGAATTACAAAAAATAAAGATGTACCTTTTCCAAAGAAAACAGATTTTTTTTTAAATATGCAGGCTTTTTAAACAAACATTAAAGCTTCAAATTACACTGAAATGTAATTCATAATCAACGACGGCTGCTCAGACCACTTGTTCAAACGCGTACAAACATTCTTGGGAAATGCTCTCTCAAAAGCCCTGCTCAGCAGCTAGCAGTTAAATGTTCAGCAGTGAGCTTGATGTGGGCTATTTGTGCTCAGCGCTGTGAAAATAGTCCACTTCTTAAAGATTACTTTCGCTTTGAAATCCTCATACCATCCATGTCTGATAAAATATGTACATGAAATTTGAGTATTTGGTTTATTTGAAGTTGAAAATAGCAACAAATTAAATTTGTTTGATGAGTCAGCTTAGAGTTAGACCAACCGACTATTTTAAGGACTCTTTCTGGCATGTCAAATAAAAGCAAACCTAATCTCTCGAATGACTTGATGTACTTAACGACATGTCTTAGCATAAATTACCAGACGTTTGAAGGCAATGCATTGAGAAATTTATTAAATGTGCTGGATTTCTTCTGATTACCCACTAAAATGGCCCCAGAAACCGCATTTTACGGCTTCTCAGAAGAATTACATACCGTTCATCATGCCATTACGCCATTGTTAGACAAGATATGTAAACTAAGCTGACTGTTTGGATGCATATTTAATTTTTCTTTCTAATAACATGCACAACAGGTTTCCTTTCAGCAGTTTTGATAGTATGTCGATTTTAACACGTTAAACTTGATTTTGCGAATTTGATTGTTGGGGATGCTAGTCTTGTAGGTTCTACTTTATAAACAGTACCTCGTGTAAACTAAATCTGTCTACATCCCATACTGGTCCGACGAGCTACAGAGGACACATGATGCACTATCAAGAGCTAGAGAAGAAGCTGAGAACATCCCCAGTTTGAAAAACAACATTAAGCTCCAAGAAAGCAAAGCAAAGCACATAAGAACAAAGCTTGAGTGTAAAAGAAGAGGCTGGCGAGAAAAGACAGCAGGGCTAAACATGGAAAAAGACACCACAAAGCTCTGGAAACTCACAAGAGCACTGAATGATGAAGGCAACAAGACGCAGAAGATCACTCTTGAAGAAGAAAATAAAACCATCACAGGAAAAGAAGCTGCAGACACCTTTGCAAAGCTTTACGAGAAAGAAAGCGACACCACCATTCCTCTACCTCTACAGAAGGAAGTCAGAAGAGAACAGAGGGAGAGAAGAGAAGGAACTGTCCAAGAAGCCATGCAGCATGACATCACCATGGCTGAACTGAAGACTGCCATCAAGAAACTGAAGCAGAAAAAATCTCCAGGTCCAGACAACATCACTAATGAGATGCTGCAACACCTAGGCAACTCAGCTCTTCAGAAGCTCCTGGACATTTACAACCTCAGCTGGAGACAAGGACAGGTACCGCAGTGTTGGAAAGAAGCCTGGATGATCCCAGTGCTGAAGAAGGGAAAGAACAAGACAAAAGCCCAGAGCTATCGCCCTATCAGCCTGACAAGCTGCGTATGCAAGACCATAAAGCGCATTATCAACCAGCGCCTGCAGCTGTACTTGGAGTCGGAGAGCATCATCGTCCCAGAGCAGGCCGGCTTTCGACAGTACAGAAGTACAGAGGACCAGACAACCCACCTTGCCCAAGTCATTGAGGATGCTTTCCAGGCCCTGGCAATCTTCATTGATCTGCAGAAAGCTTTTGACAAGGTTTGGAAAGACGGACTCCTGGTTAAACTCCTGCGGAGCGGTATCAGAGGCAACATGTACCAGTGGACCAAATCTTACCTGCACAACAGAAGAGCCAGAGTGCTGGTAGATGGTCACTGTGGCCAGAAGGTGCTGCTCCGCCAAGGAGTGCCACAGGGAGGAGTCTTCTCGCCCACCCTGTTTATACTCTTCATCAACGACCTTGTGCCCGAGTTGCCCAGTAGAGTCCATGCAGCACTGTATGCTGATGACCTTGTTCTCTGGTGCACTGAGGAGCATGCAACAACTGCGACCTACAGGATGCAACTTGCCCTCGAGAAAGTTGCAGCTTGGGCAGACAACTGGTGTGTAACCATCAACAGAGACAAGACAACAGCTACTCTCTTCACACTCTCCGCCAAAGTACAACCTGGAAGACTGACGTTGGGTGACACGCCACTGAAGTTTGAAGACCAGCAAACCTACCTCGGAGTCACATATGACAAACGCATGACATGGAAACATCACATCATGAATGCAGAAGCAAAAGCCAGAAGAAAACTGAACATCATGAGGAAACTGGCAGGATCACAATGGGGCGCAAACGAAAAGATCCTCAAGACAGTGTACCAGGGGACCGTACAACCTCACCTTGAGTACGGATCTAGCTCTTGGATGACAGCAGCCAAGACGCACCTTCAAACCCTAGAGAAAGTCCAAAATCAAGCGCTGAGAATCATCACAGGCGCTATGAAGACAACCCCAATAGACAAGATGCAACAGGTGACCGGCATACCTCCACTCAGCAAGAGAAGAGAATGCAAAGCGATGGTACAAGACATCAAGTACCAGTGCATTCCAGACCACCGAATGAATGCAAGGATGAAGCAGCTCTCTTCTGGCAGGCTAAAGAGATCAAGCTATGCGACTGAGACACGGGCCCTGAAGAGAGAACACCAAGCAAAGATGCCTGAACTGGTTCACCCATCACACTTTTCCCTTGAAGAACCACCCTGGAAAAACAACCTTGAAAACGTGTCCATCCAGACAACAGTTCCTCATCTCACAACAAAAGATGAACAGAGCGATGTGCAGAAGAAAGCCCTGACACTTGCCATGCTCGACGAAAGATACCCCCAAGAAGCATGGATGCGGGTCTTTACAGATGGGTCCGCCACAGATGCCGTCAAGAGAGGAGGAGCTGGTGTCTACATCCAACACCCCAGTGGAGAGTGGCAAGCAGAGGCTATACCAACTGGCCTCCACTGCACCAACTACAGAGCAGAGGTAGAAGCGCTTATCCACGCAGCCAATACCATCAGCAGCAAGGTCAATCCCGACACCCAAGTTGTCTTCCTGACTGATGCCTTGTCTGTGCTGCAAGCAGTCAACAACAACAAACTGCCTCAGCTTACAACGACACTTCATAACATCAAGTGTCTGAAGACTGTATTGCAGTGGATCCCCTCACACTGCGGGATAGACGGGAACGAACAAGCGGATAAAATGGCCAAACTGGGTGCGGAGGACGAACAAGAAGAAAACCCAGTGAGCGCCACAGAGATGAAAACCATCATAAAGTCTCTGCTTAAAACCCCTCCAACGCATGACAGCTACCACCAACTGTCAAGACCTGAACAGGTAGTCATTTTCCGCCTGAGAACAGGGCACAACAGAATGCAACAACACCTGCACAAAAAACTGCGAGCCGTGCCCTCCCCCATGTGTCCCTGTGGAGACGCAGAGCAGGATGCAGCCCACATCCTGCAGAAATCTCCAGCCCCTGAGGAGAGAGATCTGGACCAGGCCGGTGCCCCTTCATGAGAAGCTGCATGGACCTGTGGAGGCTCTCCATAAGACCACCAGCTTCATTACCAGAGCTGGACTCCAAGTTTAACATTGGCGAACGACAAGAAGAAGAAGAAGAACTAAATCTGTTTTCTAAATAACATAGGACAATGAATGGGCTTTTCAGTCTTATAATTGCTTTTACAATAAATGGCCTCATCAAAATGATCTGCCCTCAAACGCGATTGCTTAGTTTGTTGTTGTTGACAGGTAGTATAGAAATAGAATATGAACGTTGGACATGTTTTAACTGCTAACTAATATTGACAAAACCACTGTATACTTCTGTGTCTGCAGACTGTTCCTGGCATAATTAATGTAAATGCTTAAAAAATTCCTTTAACCATTTTAAATATAAAATTTGTTGTTTTGTGCAAGGGAGGTTACACAGTGGCCACTACATACAGTGTTGGTAGTTGGCCCCTGAGCAAGCGTCAGCATCAGTGTTCGTAGTTGGCCCCTGAGCAAGCGTCAGCATCAGTGTTCGTAGTTGGCCCCTGAGCAAGTGTCAGCATCAGTGTTCGTAGTTGGCCCCTGAGCAAGCGTCAACATCAGTGTTGGTAGTTGGCCCCTGAGCAAGCGTCAGTATCAGTGTTGGTAGTTGGCCCCTGAGCAAGCGTCAGCATCAGTGTTTGTAGTTGACCCCTGAGCAAGCGTCAGCATCAGTGTTCGTAGTTGGCCCCTGAGCAAGCGTCAACATCAGTGTTGGTAGTTGGCCCCTGAGCAAGCGTCAGTATCACTATCAGTGTTGGTAGTTGGCCCCTCAGAGAGTATCAGGGTCAGTGTTGGTAGTTGGCCCCTCTGCGAGTGTCAGCATCAGCGTTGGTAGTTGGCCCCTCGGCGAGTGTCAGCCTTAGTGTTGGTAGTCGACCCCTCAGCGAGTGTCAGCATCAGTGTTGTGTCAGCATCAGTGTTGGTAGTTGGCCCCTCAGCGAGTGTCAGCCTCAGTGTTGTGTCACCATCAGTGTTGGTAGTTGGCCCCTCAGCGAGTGTCAGCCTCAGTGTTGTGTCACCATCAGTGTTGGTAGTCGACCCCTCAGCGAGTGTCAGCATCAGTGTTGTGTCACCATCAGTGTTGGTAGTTGGCCCCTCAGCGAGTGTCAGCCTCAGTGTTGGTAGTTGACCCCTCAGCGAGTATCACCATCAGTGTTGGTAGTCGACCCCTCAGCGAGTATCACCATCAGTGTTGGTAGTTGGCCCCTCAGCGAGCGTCAGCCTCAGTGTTGGTAGTCGACCCCTCAACGAGTATCACAATCAGTGTTGGTAGTTGGCCCCTCAATGAGTGTCAGCATCAGTGTGTGAGTAGAGGTCCTTGAACAAGGAACAGCAACATAGTCATAAGAGCAGAAGGTTTCTTGTATTAAATGTTAGCAACAGAGCAGTTTCACCACATAATCTTACAAGAAAAAGAGAAGACAGTGAGTAATTCTAAAACTTGCTCTTATTCATACTACACTTAGCAAACCATTTTATCTACAGGTACAAATTGTGTACTTTAAAAAAAAATCACTCCCGAATCATTTTGTTCAAACTTTCTACGCCATTAAAGGCACTTCACTTGGAAATGTGGCACACTCTTCCGCTGCTCAAAAAAGGATGCCCCAAAAATTTACCCGAAAAAACACAAAGTACCACTTAAAAATCAACTCAAGTTCAGGATAGACACAATAATAATAATGAAAATAGAACATTTATATAGCGCTTCTTCACAGCTCAAAGCGCTTTGGCAACGTTTACATACGTGAAGAAGAACATCAATTATCTGTCCAGAACAGGGTGTCTTCTTTGGTTAACTTTTGTACTTTGTGTTCTGCCATTACTGCTGATGCAGGTGTCAATCGCTTCAGCAGTAAAAAACATGAGGTCTTGCGTTAATTTAGAGGGGTTAAACAATTAAAAGAAAGCTCTGTATATCAGCAATGACTCAGTCCTTTAAAATGAATCAGACAAGGCTAACAATTCAGGAAATGGAACAAACCAACTGAATTACAAATTAGCACAATTTCTTGAAATCCCCTAGAGCATGTTCTATTCTCCTCACAATCTATGCCCCCCCCCCCCCCCCCCCCCACGTTAACAATAACAGCATAAATACATGTTTTTAGTACTAGTAAATTACTAGTTATTGTCACTTAAGAATCAGTTTTGTTGATATCAAGGAGTAGTAAAATTTAAAGTCAAAGTTTCAGATAAAAGTTTAAAAAAGAAGTCAAACACTGAAACAGCATTCTTTTGTTTTCCAAATGTTCTACAGAATTGTCAATGACTGAATGAGTATCATATTACAAGCATAACATATTTACCTGAAATGATGTCAAGTCTTTTCTTGCACACCACGTTCACTAAGACTTATGCTTTCATTGGCATTCCTCATTGTCTCTGCCCTTTGTTTGGTAACTATGTTAGTGTCCACGGGTAGAAGATGACACTGGAGGAGAGCATGGTGGTGCCTGCCCTTGCTTTGGTAACTGTACATGTTAGTGTCCACGGGTAGAAGATGACACTGGAGGAGAGCATGGTGGTGCCTGCCCTTGCTTTGGTAACTGTATGTTAGTGTCCACGGGTAGAAGATGACACTGGAGGAGAGCATGGTGGTGCCAGACGATGCAGACGGTGATGAAGTTTATTCTCTGGTGATACAAGAAAGAAAATTATGAGCGTTTGCTGAATGTTTCAGTGTTTGCTTGAAAGTTGAATGCATTTACAATTACCAGGTGAATACGCTGCACAGATCTGCAGTGCAGATGATACTAAGACAACACTGTCAGCACAGCTACCAAGTCAAACTTACAACGAGCACAGTCAGTATATAATATGGCGCTGATTAACAATAACAACCCATTTAAGTTTCAAACATGCCTTTTCTGCTCTAATGTTTTCTCTCTCATGCAAGCTGTTTTATAACCTTGACATTTTCTGCAACAACATTCCCAAACACAATCTGAAAAGTAGCATGCCTTGAAAGGAACATTTGATCAATTATGCTTTAGATCTATTCCAAACCTTACCTTTTTTCATCATGACAGGAAACAATGCTGACGTGTCTAGTTCACGTGTTGAGTTAACCTGCTTGGAGCACTGCTGTAGATATAGGGTGTGACTGTGAGTATTCAGGGTGTCAAGATGTAGCCAATGTCACCGTATATGAACAAGCCCAGAGGTCCTTGGATTGCAGGACACACCCAACTCTCATAAATCATGGTACCCTTTTCACACCCTGGCCATAGAACAACACGACACACGGTCCAAAGATGTTCGTCACCAACTACTTCAATGCCTGTCACTGCCTTCCTTCCAACGTTCACACTGGCACGCAATGTTATGTAAATCGCTTTATTTTTCCTTTTGAACATAACCCGTGGTGTCGTAAAACTGAAACACAATGATAAAACCAAGTAAGAAATAGCCGATATAAAATCCAGAAAAAGGTCCAATTCAAAATATGACACATGTCATGGGAGTTTCAAGTTCATCTCATAAAAACTGACACACAATAGTAAGAAGGACTGAGCATGAAATGGCTAAAAGAATAAGCTAAGAAAGAGTCTAACTCAGAACATGGCACACATTATGCAAATTCCAAGTCTGTATCGTCAACAAATGCAACATCAAGCCCGAGTACAAATCGCTGATGTCAGTATAAGGGAACTATCCCTTCTATATGTCACGGTAATTTAAAGTCATGAGGATGATCTCCATTGCCTCTCTCAAAAGGTATCGCTATCTGTAATTTTCGTTGCTCATACTTGCACTAAAAACAGACCAAACGAACTATGCCTCTGAGTTATGTGTCAGATAGAGTCCAGCCAAAAAGACCTGGCACATATATCACGTGAAGCCCATACCATGAACGAGCTCGTAAAAATATTACGAAAATATCATGCAACTTAGTTCGCGTGTCCTGCAGGCGTTACAACCACAATTGAGAAAGCAGTAAAAATATTCTACAAGACTACATACTTCGTTGGCCTTAGAAATTATATGAGGAAAGTAGCAAAACATTCTACAAAGATCACATTACCTCGTTGGCCCTTTTGTTATCTGAGGAAAGCAGTGAGGATCAGTCTGTCTTCCTTGACGGCACCGGTTGAACTGAACTAGCAAAACGTGCTAAAAGCTAGCTTGCATTCGGAAGTGCGCGCATCAATACATATATCACAAGTAACCCCAAAAAAGATGTTTTCTGCATCCACATAAAATATGCGACAAAGTTAAGACATGATGAAGTCATCGACTTAAAAATACACTTCCAAGCCTTGCAAGTCTTCAAGTAAAATCAATGAAAGCTGACGAACTATATTTGTGTGCGGCGGACTACCAAAAGCGTCAGGTGAGTTTTTAGTGACGCGGCACAGGCGCCCGATTTACGAACTGCGGCAGCAACACTCCCACCCAAATCATCCATGATGATTTCAAAATCAAGATTAAAAGGTTATGAATGACTTCTGTGAAGCTTCACTGTTTACAGTCTTCTGCTGACACATGTTCAGCCTTTAAAAACATGTGCTAATTTTAAAATAAAATCACGATTAAAAGGTTAATAATCACTTCTATGAAGTTTCACTGTTCTCAGTCTTCTACTGATAACACATGTTCAGCTTAGAAAACACTAGTGCTGATTACACCCACACAGTGTGTTAATCTACTGTCAACTCGTTCCAAAACGAACGACAAGCTTGTGAACAGGTTTGTTAAGGTAGGTCCAGGTCACCTCCACAAAGGGAGCTAATCTACCGTCAACGTATCTCTAGCAAGAAGAACGACTAGCTTGTGAGCAGGTCTGTCCAAGTAAGTCCTTTTGTGCAGGGGTTGGCCATGGTTGTTGAGCTCAGATGTCGCCATGAGCAGTCGGACCTTTCTGACAAGCCCATCGTCACTTGGGAAAGTTTCTACAACCTTGGCAACTTTCCAGTCCGCCCTACAGATCCCATCATCTTGCAGTAGGACAATGTCACCAACACAGATATTTCGCTGCGCCTTTTGCCAGGTGTTCCTTGTCTGCAGAGTTTGCAGGTATTCTCTTCTCCATCTGGTCCAGAACAGGTCAGCCAGGAACTGCACTCGTCTCCATCTCTTTTTCAAGTAGAGATCTTCCTTCTCAAACCCTCCTGGTGGTGGGGGCGAGGGTTCTACTCTCTCCTTCGGGAGGTCTGCCATCCTTTGACCTCTGGCCTTTCCACGATGCTTGATGCAGGTCACACACTGGTTTATGAGTGACGAGGTCACTCTTCTGCATCCGATGATCCAGTATCCGCTTGAGCGGATGTCGTTCATTGTCAGACTTCGACCTTGGTGAGCCGTTTTTTTGTGATGATGCACGGCGATGAGACGTGACAGATGGCTGTTCTTGGGGAGGATTAATGGGTGTTTCACGCCATACAATTCTGAAGTCTTTCTGAGCCTGCCTCCCACCCGTAGGAGGCTGTCATCATCGAGGAACGGGTCAAGGTCTCTCAGGGGGTTTGATTTTGACTTGAGTTCGCAAACTCCCCCAAACGCTTCCCTCTGGATGACTCGAATGAGATTTCGTTTTGCTATCTGGTTTGCTTCCAAGGCGGAAATCTGTTTGTTCTGTTTGCGCGCGCAGCACTTGACGATTGTGGCGACTGCTGCGACTGCCTTCTTGTAGCTAGAGAATCTGCCAGTTTTCTCTTCAAAGCTGGTGACACTGTGAGTTGTGAAAACTGTTGTTGATTTTACTTCAGCATCTTGCGGGGAGATCTCAATGTCAATGTCTTCTGCAGTTATCTCCCTTTTCCACAGAATCTCAGGACCAGTGAGCCAGTTTGAAGTTGAGATCTCATCTACTGAGAACCCACGAGAGGCATGTTCTGCTTGTCTGTTGTTTGGTAGCTTTGGTTCCCCATTTTTGGAAGGCAGAGGCATTTCGTAATACCCGTCTGCTCTCTGGTGAATGCCTTCTTCAAGTGTCTTTGGGAATGTCTTGTCTTCCTGGGACATTGACCTTAAGTCTGAGCCTTGATCTTTGAAGTCTTGCTCCATTGGCTTGATGAGGTCTGTGGCAGTGACCTCCTTGATTTGTGTTTTGTACACATAGGTCACAGATTTTTCAGGACGGCAGATTGAGGGAGGAACTTCTTGCGTGACGACTCTGTGTGAGTGCCCTATTGCATCAAATCTTTCTTTGTTTGCGGTGGTGCCTCCAACAATGCTCCATCCAAGTTCTGTCTCGACTGCGTACGGCTGATTTCCCTCTCCAACAACACAGTTCAGAGGTGCTAGAGCTCTGGGACAATTGTAGCCAATCAAGATTCCAACGGGGCAGTCTTGCCTTGGGGCCAGGCGATCTTTCAACCTGCTCAAATGAGGCCATTTGCTTGCTGTTTCCGGTGACGGAATGTGTTCATAATCCAGAGGTATGTGATCTCTAGAATACATGGCAGGGAGAGAGATTGTTTTTTCAGAGTTGAAGCCTCTCACTTTCAGGTTGGTGTATTTTTGACAGGATATTGTGACGCTACTGTCAGTCATTGTTGTGAGTCTCAGAGTGGCAGGTTCAGATGATGCCTGCAGATTTTCAGCCACTGAGTCGAGAACAAAGGTTGAGTCAGACATGGTATCCAGAAGTGCATATACTAAGAGTTCATGGTCTGGGTTCTGCTCGGTCGACAGGTACACCGGAACGGCCATTGACGTTAGACTGTTTTTTGTCTTAGACAGGACCTTCCTGCATGTGGCGTTCCCTTCTCTGTTGTTTTGTTCTTTCCTCACTGGCTGCTCAACTCCAAAATATTGTCTCTCCTCATGCAAGCTTGTGGGATGTTTCCTTTTACATTTCTTACAGTCACTTCGCTTCACACATTCTTTTGACATGTGTCCCTGTCTTAGGCAGGCAAAACATAAGCCTTCTTTTCTTACGTAGTCCTTTCTTTCTGCCATCTGTTTGTTCATGAAGTCTCTGCATTCGTTCAAAGAATGATTTTGTCTCTTGCAGAACAAACAGCTTGTAGATGGCTTAGGTTCATGTATTTCATTCTGACCTGTACTGAGAACTGTTCTTTGTGAAGTATATGAGTCTCCATGTTTTCTGATCTGCTGCTTCACAGGGGGCTGTACTGGTGAAGGCTCAGAGGACAGAATGGGATCATTCAATATCTCAGATTCTTCAGAGACAAAACTTGCGAATTCTTGAAAGTTGGGGTATCTTCCTTTGTCTCGTTTGCTTTTTGCAATTTTCCTGTTCCATGTGTGAACCATCCAGTCTGGCAGTTTGGCAGTGATTTTCTTGATCTCTCGCATGTCATCAAGAAACTTCATGTCTTCCACTTCTGCAGCCGCAGCTTGGCACTGCAGTAGAAAATCAGACAGATTGCGCAGGCCTGACTTGTCTTTGTTGTGCACCTTGGGCCAAGCATCCAGCTTAGACCGAAAAGCCTCAGAAATGACATAGGAGTTGCCAAATCTTTGTTCTAGAATGTCTCTGGCTCGCTGATAGGCATCTTTACTCCGCAGCATAAAGAACCCACTGACAGCTTCCTTGGCGGGGCCTCCCAGATAGCGCTTGAGGAAGTGTATTCTTTCTTCAGGTGGAACCCTTTTGTTCTCAATCAAGGATGTAAAAGAGAATGACCAGTCTGGGTACTGCAGGGAGTCTCCTGTGAAGATCGGTGGTTCGGGAATGGGAAGGCGACTTGAAGTTATTGCCCTTGCCAGTGCTTCTACCAAATTTTCATCATGAGTTTCGGGAGTAAAGACTGAAGCATGTGCTCGCAGGTTTTGTTTCGTTGGGTTATTATCAGTTCTCCCAGGCATGGTACGGCTGCTTGTCGACTTGCAGCTTGATCTGCTTGACGTCGAGCTTGAGGTCTGTTCAAGTGCATACAGTCTCGCCTCTTCCATTTTCAGCTGAGTTTCTACCTTCTGAGCTTCATGTTTTCTCTTCAGATTAGCCATTTTTCTTTCGGCGTTTAATCTGCGCATCTTTTCTTCAAATTCCAATTGCTCCAGTTCTTCCTGCCCCTCGTTCTCAATATGCTGTGCCTCTAGCTTCACTCGTAGTGCAGCAGTTTCAGCCGCAGCGGCAACTCTTCTTGACGATGTAGTTGATGTAGTTGAAGCCTTAGATCTTCTGGAGGAATGTGAAGCGTGAGAACGAGTGGAACTGTGCGAATACATGTGTTTGGTGGCAGTGACAATCTTATTCATTGTCGTAACTGACGCATCTGTCATTTCAGCAAGTGCTGAATCAATGTCTTCTTCACTGGTGTCACTAAGTTCTTTTAGTCTTTCTGCAGTTTCTTTTAGGGAGGTGAGTAGAGACGTCACCTTCATGCGTCTGGCGATCACATCCTCACAATCTACTTCTTCCTTTTGAAGTTCATGGTCTGTCTCTGCCAGAAACGCCTGTAGGTTATCTCGATCAGATCTGAAGTTATCCGTGAGCAGTTTCATTTGATAAGCTTTGCCCTTCTCAGTCATTTTTGCTTCACGACTGGAACGTCTAAGTGCAAGACTCTCCTGTTGATATTGACTACTGTCTACACCAAAATATCGAAGTGTCTGCATCAGTCGAATTCAACGGTCGAGTTTCTGGAACAGTAGAGCTGATCAGGAACAATAAAGTTGACCAGGAACGGTAGAGTTGATCAGGAACAGTAGAGTTGATCAGGAACAGTAGAGTTGATCAGGAACAGTAGAGCTGATCAGGAACAATAAAGTTGACCAGGAACGGTAGAGTTGACCGGTGCCAGGGTCGAAGCTCTGGGTCGATTGGGTGTCCTTCGTCTCAGGTCCGAGTTTTACTGTCACTGCCTTCCTTCCAACGTTCACACTGGCACGCAATGTTATGTAAATCGCTTTATTTTTCCTTTTGAACATAACCCGTGGTGTCGTAAAACTGAAACACAATGATAAAACCAAGTAAGAAATAGCCGATATAAAATCCAGAAAAAGGTCCAATTCAAAATATGACACATGTCATGGGAGTTTCAAGTTCATCTCATAAAAACTGACACACAATAGTAAGAAGGACTGAGCATGAAATGGCTAAAAGAATAAGCTAAGAAAGAGTCTAACTCAGAACATGGCACACATTATGCAAATTCCAAGTCTGTATCGTCAACAAATGCAACATCAAGCCCGAGTACAAATCGCTGATGTCAGTATAAGGGAACTATCCCTTCTATATGTCACGGTAATTTAAAGTCATGAGGATGATCTCCATTGCCTCTCTCAAAAGGTATCGCTATCTGTAATTTTCGTTGCTCATACTTGCACTAAAAACAGACCAAACGAACTATGCCTCTGAGTTATGTGTCAGATAGAGTCCAGCCAAAAAGACCTGGCACATATATCACGTGAAGCCCATACCATGAACGAGCTCGTAAAAATATTACGAAAATATCATGCAACTTAGTTCGCGTGTCCTGCAGGCGTTACAACCACAATTGAGAAAGCAGTAAAAATATTCTACAAGACTACATACTTCGTTGGCCTTAGAAATTATATGAGGAAAGTAGCAAAACATTCTACAAAGATCACATTACCTCGTTGGCCCTTTTGTTATCTGAGGAAAGCAGTGAGGATCAGTCTGTCTTCCTTGACGGCACCGGTTGAACTGAACTAGCAAAACGTGCTAAAAGCTAGCTTGCATTCGGAAGTGCGCGCATCAATACATATATCACAAGTAACCCCAAAAAAGATGTTTTCTGCATCCACATAAAATATGCGACAAAGTTAAGACATGATCAAGTCATCGACTTAAAAATACACTTCCAAGCCTTGCAAGTCTTCAAGTAAAATCAATGAAAGCTGACGAACTATATTTGTGTGCGGCGGACTACCAAAAGCGTCAGGTGAGTTTTTAGTGACGCGGCACAGGCGCCCGATTTACGAACTGCGGCAGCAACAATGCCTGTAGAAGCCGTCACGGCGTGGCATCCTTCCTTGTTGATATTATACTCGAGCTGTTTTGTTTCGTTGACTGACTGATAGACTATTGCTCGAAAATGTGTGTAAACAGCACCACAAACACGCCGAAAAAGTGCACTACAAGTACAAGCTATCCGTGGAATTGCTCACGAGTACGTGTGGTTAGCCGCTTCCTGTCGGGTTCACACTCGTCGTGCAAGGCAGAATATACATTCGGTGAATGCAGCGAAGACTCGTTTCCTTGCTGATGTAGAATATGTCGCCGTGCATGGACTGACAGACATCAATCACGCAGAAAACGGTGCAATCATAGTCTTCGCGGGTGCTTGTAAGTGCTAAACTGCATACCGTCCACACTCTTGTCAACATATTTCAAACAGGAGTCCATGCTTTGACAAATGAAAGCGTGCGGCACTCTCCTTATCGTCTTGGGCATTCCGCGGATCCGTGCGGTGACGAAAATGTGTTGATGGCGCATGTTATATCGCAAAATGATGCACGAGTCGAGTCGACTCACAGTCTCATTTACGGCCGCCATTTTTAGGATTAAAATTATCTCCCTTGCAAGTTGGGGGCGCTTCTGTCTGCTCTTACCTAACTTAGGGCTGGGGGGGGGCTGTCCTAAGATAAGAGCGACATAGGAGCGCTCTTTGGCCAAAGAGCGGTCCGTGAAACGCACCTATCTTAACTTTGCTCTTAACCCCATCTTGACCCCTTAAGAGCTCCTAAGTTAGGATAAGAGCGGTATATGAAACCGGCCCCAGGAGCCTAGGAGGGTCCGGGGGCATGCTCCCCCGGAAAATTTTTCAAAAACGGTTAAAATCTGTGCAATCTGGTGCATTCTGGGCCTTGTTTTGAGGGTTAAGAATAAGAGCAGCATTGTGTGTGTGTGTGTGTGGGGGGGGGGGGGGTTACCTTTTTCTCATCGGATTTCACATTGAATAAAATTTGTTAGAGACACACACAAAATTTATTTAAAAAAAAACAATAACAAAAAAAACACACACTCAAAGCAAGGTACATGCTTTTTCCAGGGGTGGGGTTCCGGAACCCCTGGAACCCCCCCTGGGTCTGGCCCTGAGTACTCTTGATTTTGGTACCGTTGTGTTCCTAAGACTCTGCATTTTCCTTTGACATAAGGCTCACTGTGTATAACTGGATCAAACACGTGATAACCTCCAATGAATAAAGTAATTAATTTGTTTCCGAATAATTAGTACATACAGCGACTAATTGGAACCTGGCAGTGTGGAGGGTATCACCGCAACAGTTGGACTATATCCTTATGCACCCGTCTACGTATGTTTGGTTTTAATTATTTGCAAGAGGATGCAAATATTTAGAAAAATATGAAATGCAAATGGCCGCCATAACTAATATTTTGTCGATATTTAATTCCTCTAGCAGATAATCAAAACTGAACATACGTATACGGGTACATCAGGATGAAGACCAACTGTTGCGGTGATATTATCCTCACTGCCAAGTTCCAATTAGTCGCTGTCAAAGGAAAATGCAGAGTCTTAGGAACACAACGGTACCAAAATCAAGAATACTGGTCAAGAAACAAAGACGCACGAAGCAATTGAAAACTGTGACTTTCGTAGGTATTAATTGGATTAATCTCCACCTAAAACCGTTTATGTTGTGGTATGAGTGTAAACCAAGCTGTATCTGTTTATCCGGATTTATTTGGAACTCACTGCCGTCATCCTTCAAACATTTGAAGTCATTAAAATGTGTTGAAAACCAACGTCATTTCTGTGTAATTTAGCGCGTGTTGATTTGTTCACAGTTATTCCTATGGTTAAAGTTATACTGTGCATTTTCTGTTTCAAATATATTTTGTACATTTTAAATGACTACACATTCATCATCTTCATCACCCCACACACACACACACACACACACACACACACACACACCCACACACACACACACACACACACACACACACACGCACACACTGTTGACATTTTACTCAAGGGCAGATTGTAAGAAAAAGTCCAGCCTTAAATCTGTATCCCCGTAAAACAAAGTTTAGTCTCTCTCTCTCTCTCTCTCTCTCTCTCTCTCTCTCTCTCTCTCTCTCTCTCTCTCTCTCTCTCTCTCTCTCTCTCTCTCTCTCTCTCTCTCTCTCTGTCTCTCTCTCTCTCTCTATCTCTCTCTCTTAATCTATCTCTCTTAATCTATCTCTCTTAATCTCCCTCTCTCTCTCTCTTTCTCTCTCTCTCTCTCTCGCTCTCTCTCTCTCTCTGTCTCTCTCTCTCTGTCTCTCTCTCTCTATCTCTCTCTCTATCTCTCTCTGTCTCTCTGTCTCTCTGTCTCTCTCTATCTCTCTCTCTTAATCTATCTCTCTTAATCTCTCTCTCTCTTTCTCTCTCTCTCGCTCTCTCTCTCTCTATCTCTCTGTCTCTCTCTTAATCTCTCTCTCTTAATCTCTCTCTCTCTCTCTTTCCATGCAGACGAATGGTACTGGTGGCGGAGATGGACCCGCTGGACGGAGTGCACCAAGACGTGCGGCGTGGGGGTGACCGAGAGATCACGTGAATGCATAGTGAAGAAGGGCGACCCTTGTTTCCACTTTTGTGACAATATGGAGATTGATGTCGTAAAAAAAGACTGTAATATAAAAGTTTGCTGCGGTAAGGGTTCTTGTTTGAATTGCTCTTGGTTGTTGTTATCTTTCTCGTTTTGGCTCACCTGAGTAATTAGGAGAGTCTCAGTAATGAGCAGTGTTAGGCCGGCCGTCCGTTGACGAAAAAATAAACGTTGAGGTGATCTCGCGTGTGTTTGAAGCTAGAGCTTCGAAACTTTGAACACTAATAATAATATGTGAGATTTATGGAGCGCTTGACGTTCTCTAAGCGCTTTACAATGAATTGGTGAGAGGTCAAGGCAGGTGAGGTAGCCCGCACGTTGAACATTTGTCATGCTAGGTATTTTCGTGTTTCTATAACCCACCGAACTCTGACATGGATTACAGGATCTTTTCCGTGCGCACTTGGTCTTGTGCTTGCGTGTACACACAAAGGGGGTTAAGTCACTAGCAGGTCTGCACATAAGTTGACCTGGGAGATCGGAAAAATCTCCACTTTTAACATACCAGGCGGCAGCGACCGGGACTCGAACACACGACCTTCCGATTAGGAGGCCGACGTCTTACCACCACGCCACTACTAGGGTTCGATGATCTATCGATCTAACCCCGATTTGGTTGACCCTCGTCACATTTTGGGGTCACAGCGGGGTAATGTTCGGCTCATACAAAGTCAACATTGAGTTGGGTTGGTGTTGTTTTGTTGAATTAGGATCTAAACTGGGCCAAACAATTATTTCAACAGATTTTAAACCCAAATTAAAACATAAGTCCCTGTGTCATTTCATTAGAATTGTATATGCCAGTAAAGGCCGTTCACTTAACCTTCAAGATCACCTTTTTGATTAAATATTTCTTTTACGAGGATCACGTGATCGCCGCTCAAGTAAGGGTACCCTCAAAATCGACCAGACAAAAACGGAAGGGCCGAATGAAAAATCGACCAAAAATCACAATAGGCAAAACTGTGCAACTTTGACATACGAGAAGAAATTCAAACCAATTATCTCCCCTGAACAGATTGTTTTTGTTTGCTACCTTGCGTATTTCGTGTGCTATGCTATTGTAAAGCCGAGCGGTCTTAGCTTTACATTTCTGACACCAATTTGTACCCCGAAAGTGAGACGAGCTTCACATGAACTCTAACTGTCTGTTTCTGTGTCTTAGATGTTATACGTGTTTGAAGGTCATTTGTCAGGTTGGCAATCACACGACAGGACAAACAGACACCCAGAATAGAAACTCAAGAAGAGGCGGGTGAAGTTCAAAATTGTATTGAATCAAAACAAATCATGAAAACAACTCAATACAAGGCGTAGATTCTTTTCAGAAAGTATATCTGTACATTGGTTCACTCTATTCCTGTAATTTTCCTACTCTTAAAAAAATATTCTAAGTCCTAAAATGGCTGAAAATGTGGGCATGACCCGTAGGTACACTTTGCAAAAATACACTACTTGAAAAAAAATATGCTATGTCCTAAAATGGCTGAAATTTTGGGCAGGGATTCGGGGCCTGAATAAAAATAAAGTAAAAGAGTAAAGCGACGCCACTTTACTCGCCGTGTGGTAACCTGGGACTGCGGAACGTTTGTTTTTAACCCTGTTTGTTCAGTCCACAGGGCGGAGTCCGGTATACCATTTAGACAACAAAGTCAGGTTGGTTGCTCAGACCCCGGAGGACAACTTAGAGTTGACAACAAATACTTCAATACTAGGTTGGGACCCTCCCACAACCGTTCGGTACTCAGGTTGGGACCCTCCCACAACCATTCCCAAAGGAGCAATGCTGTAACTCTAAGAGGGAAGTCCGGTATACCTTTTAGACACTTAGTCAGGTTGGTTGCTCAGACTACCGCCGAACCTGAGTGAACTGAAAGTTTTACGCCCTCACGGCAAAGCCATTAGGGGCATGTTACACGGGAAAACCCGGCTTTGTATGAAAATAAAAAATAAAAATGCGGGGGAGGGGGGGGGGGGGGGGGGATGTAGACAGCTGGCTGCCGGCTGCTAGAGGAGACCTGAAATGGGCTTGGGACCTGGTTGGGTCGTCTTGGGTCAGTGCTGAAATGGTTACTTTTTTGGCTGTTGGCCGAACGGACACCCGGGCTTCATATTTTTGCATGCATGTATTCGTGTTTCCAAGGCCTGAGGCTTTCGCTGTGACCCTGGGATCTTTATCGTGCGCATGCGTGCACACGGGGGTGTTCGGACACCGAGGAGAGTCTGCACAAAGTTGACTCTGGGACACACATCCCGCGCCGAACTTGGGGGTTGAACCCACGCGGATAGTAACAACCGGTTTTAAAGCCAGCGCCTCTACCGACTGGGCAAACTCCCCCCCCCCCCCCCAATTTGTTGGGGTCAAGAAACCGCCGAACCTCAAAAACTAATAGCTTATATACCTTCCATGACTGTCCCTGACGTCACAGCTAAGGAACCAATGAAAACGTCGCTCTGGGACCACAAACAAAAATGGGGAGGGAGGGGGAGAGTTTCGAGGCTGCTGTCAGCCTCCACAGCAGCTCAGTTAAAATCCCTCAAAAATACACAAAAACTCCTGTACTAAGAAAACTACATCAAAACCGTTATAAAGAAATACATCAATAAAATGGAAATTCTTCGACGCATCATTTGATACCAAACACTCATTGGTTATCAACACTGCGATCAAAGTGCAAAACCTCTGACTATTACCTCGCAAAATAGTCATGTCACACCAAAAAAACGTATGCAGTTACAAGTTAACCACAATCAAACACAGTGTATATTCAACAGGCTTCTCGTATGAAGATGATAAACATAAAATCTACATTCTACTAAACAAATAAATACAGAATACACGTTTATATTGAATACATGGGTAAAAGAAAGATTGATAAAAAAAAGCTACAGAAGAGAGAGAGAGAGAGAGAGAGAGAGAGAGAGAGAGAGAGAGAGAGAGAGAGAGAGAGAGAGAGTGTGTGTGTGTGAGTGTATGTGTGTGTGTGTGTGTGTGTGTTCGTCTGTGTGTAACAAGTATTATTAACAAAAGCACAGCAACATAGAAGTAAAGAATTAGGTCAAAAAGGAAAAGGGGTTGGGGAGGAGGGAGGGAGAGGTGGATGTAGCAAAACAATGCCCTCGCTGACTGCCCTCGCTGACTGCCCTCGCGCACAAACAAAGGCGTAGGGGGTTATGACAGGAGAAGTGACCGAGGGGTTAAGAAGACAATACAGAAAGGTTACATTGGGAGAGGGGGGAAAAAGGTTCACAGACAGGCCCCTCCGACCTCCATAACTTGAATCCAGTCAGTTCGGCGCCATCGTGTCAGAGCCAATTAAATTCTACCGCGAGAGAACAATGAGAAAGGACTGGATCATACCTATTTCCAAACCATTTACTAAGGAAAAGAACAAATATGATTTTAGAGTGCGAATCTTAATTCCACACCGTTTCAATGCTAACTTAGATAATATATTCTGCTCTCTATGCCTTCTCTTAATCTTCACTCTATGAACTTTAAGAAGAAAATTGCATATGGAGAAAAGACAAATTATTCCTGTAGTCGCTTTTCTCCACACTATTCCTACTGATGCAGGTGTCGATCGCAAGAGCGAACACGGTTTTTATTTTCATCTTTGATGCAATGTTCAGTCTTATAAAATCTCTTTCGGAAGATTATAGGGGAGGAAGGATAGGGGGGGCGGGGGGGGGGGGGGGCGGGGGAGGGGGGACCACAACCCTTTATCTGGGTGTCATCAGCATACTATTGTCCTCACACGAATGCATGGATATGACGTCAGAGAGTGCCGGCGTGTAGAGTGTGAACAGGGCCACCGAGGGACTCCATTCTCAAGAGGAACACAGCATGATTCATGTTGTCTGGTTTGTAACCTTTGGTAGGACATGGCACGTTCTCAAGAGGAACACAGCATGATTCATGTTGTCTGGTTTGTAACCTTTGGTAGGACATGGCACGTTCTCAAGAGGAACACAGCATGATTCATGTTGTCTGGTTTGTAACCTTTGGTAGGACATGGCACGTTCTCAAGAGGAACACAGCATGATTCATGTTGTCTGGTTTGTAACCTTTGGTAGGACATGGCACGTTCTCAAGAGGAACACAGCATGATTCATGTTGTCTGGTTTGTAACCTTTGGTAGGACATGGCACGTTCTCAAGAGGAACACAGCATGATTCATGTTGTCTGGTTTGTAACCTTTGGTAGGACATGGCACGTTCTCAAGAGGAACACAGCATGATTCATGTTGTCTGGTTTGTAACCTTTGGTAGGACATGGCACGTTCTCAAGAGGAACACAGCATGATTCATGTTGTCTGGTTTGTAACCTTTGGTAGGACATGGCACGTTCTCAAGAGGAACACAGCATGATTCATGTTGTCTGGTTTGTAACCTTTGGTAGGACATGGCACGTTCTCAAGAGGAACACAGCATGATTCATGTTGTCTGGTTTGTAACCTTTGGTAGGACATGGCACGTTCTCAAGAGGAACACAGCATGATTCATGTTGTCTGGTTTGTAACCTTTGGTAGGACATGGCACGTTCTCAAGAGGAACACAGCATGATTCATGTTGTCTGGTTTGTAACCTTTGGTAGGACATGGCACGTTCTCAAGAGGAACACAGCATGATTCATGTTGTCTGGTTTGTAACCTGTGGTAGGACATGGCACGTTCTCAAGAGGAACACAGCATGATTCATGTTGTCTGGTTTGTAACCTTTGGTAGGACATGGCACGTTCTCAAGAGGAACACAGCATGATTCATGTTGTCTGGTTTGTAACCTTTGGTAGGACATGGCACGTTCTCAAGAGGAACACAGCATGATTCATGTTGTCTGGTTTGTAACCTTTGGTAGGACATGGCACGTTCTCAAGAGGAACACAGCATGATTCATGTTGTCTGGTTTGTAACCTTTGGTAGGACATGGCACGTTCTCAAGAGGAACACAGCATGATTCATGTTGTCTGGTTTGTAACCTTTGGTAGGACATGGCACGTTCTCAAGAGGAACACAGCATGATTCATGTTGTCTGGTTTGTAACTGTGCTTGCCCTTGAGTAGCTGTAAGATTCTGTGATGGCTTATATAAATTCTGGAGGATGTAATTTTGGTGCTATAAAGAACCGACGCGCTCACAAAACAAAACGAACACTAGAATTGGAAAATTAATTAAAGTTTATTGTGAATATGGTCATACTTGTCGATGTCATAGTAATTCGGAATCAGCTCATAATATCAATATATAAAAGGCTAAACATAAATCTATGGAGAGGCTAAGTAACCTATATCGGAGCGTGGCGGAAAAACTAATCTAAGTTTAGAAAGTGAATTAAAGCTAAAATGTGAAGTAGAAAGGACTAGTTTGAGTGAGAGTGCAGAACAGTAGAGTGTGAAGCGTGGAGCATGGAGCGAGAAGCGCGGAGCGGTGAGCGAGAAGCGCGGAGCGGTGGAAACTGATAGAAAGAAAAAACTAAACTTAGAATTCGAAACATCAAACTAAACATCAAAGGTGTCCTAAAAACATAATCAAAGATGGACGACAAAATGGCGGCCGAAACAAGATGGCGGCAAATCAATAAAAAATCACCAAGACAAAAATATGTTAGAAAAACCCTACATAGAATAAACGTAGGACACAGAAACGGAAAGAAGACAAAGAAACGGACAGAAGACACAGAGACGGAAAGAAGACAAAGAAACGGAAAGAAGACACAGAGACGGAAAGAAGACAAAGAAACGGACAGAAGACACAGAGACGGAAAGAAGACACAGAAACGGACAGAAGACACAGAAACGGACAGAAGACACAGAAACGGACAGAAGACAAAGAAACGGACAGAAGACACAGAAACGGACAGAAGACAAAGAAACGGACAGAAGACACAGAAACGGACAGAAGACACAGAAACGGACAGAAGACAAAGATTCAAAACGAAAATTACACGAATTCGGTAAATAAAAGAAACATAGTCAGAAATGGATACTCGCCTTTGACAGCATCAATAATCTAAAAACAGACTCAAGGCGAGCAACTGAACCTGAACTACAAAATAACTTAAAAACAAAACTGGAGGCTGGCAGAAAACACTGGGCCCCGGAACAGAGCAAAAAAATCTATCTATCCTAAAACATCTTGTTCCGTGAACGGCTTCCCAGTAAGTGACGACGAATACAGGCTATCCACCACAGAGGTGAACTAAAAATACTGCGCGTTACTACAATACTACTGTTGCAAAACATGCGTCCCGTGCTCTCCGGGGAAAACTCCATAGGCTGTCCAGCGTGAGCCATACAGGCACATGAAATTAAAATCAGAACAACGCCGGCCACACTACCTTGTTTATAAATTAGTTCGTTACAATATTTAACGTCATTAAAACAAAACAAAGTTCGTACCAGGACGCTCATACTTAAAAAAGAAAACTAGAGGATAAAGAGCGAGCTAGACCCGCACGCGAACCTACAGAGGTGGCTGCAAAATGGGAACAAATAGGGACAAAAGTGAAATAAGATAATAAAAGTGAAAGAACAAAAAGGGAAAGCCACCACCACGGAAAGTCGCATGCGAGTCAAGCTAGAAGCAAGACTAAAAAACACAAGCAAAACAAAAAGAATCTAAATACACAGAAGGCTCCTTAGCAGGGGCATTCACATTCCCCCCTCGAAGACATCTTAGTCTTTACAAAAGTCGACATAAAAAAAATCAACAAAAATCATCGAATACATACGTGGTTCAAAAACAAAATCCGAGACATTACAGAATCCTTTTGGCATTATCCAAAACGTAGCTGTTCGAAACGCACTCTCATACGTGGTTCAAAATACAAAAATCCGAAACGTTACAGAATCCTTTTGGCATTATCCAAAACGTAGCTGTTCGAAACGCACTCTCATGAGTCTCAATCTAAAAATCACACGTGTTCTTTCAACAAATGTAACATCATATTTCGTCAGTCCGTCACTGTCAACATATCGTGTCAACATTATTCTTACACCTTTACATAACCCGCAACTCAGTATGAAAGACTGTAGTCGCAACCTACAAAATACAAAGAAAAACATCTTCAGTCGTCTTAAACATAAGCACAGGCATCCGCACGCGGGAAGGACTAAACAAACCGATTCATTAAGCGCTTGCCTCTGTCAAGAGCTTTCGTTCCAAAATGCGGAACCAAAAACATATATACAAATGGAGAGAAACCACAAAGTCACAAAAAATATTTGCATTAAGACGAAATTTTCTCCCCAAATCAAAACAGCGCCACCTGTCAAAAAGGCGAACGGATTACGTCAGACCAAAACATGCACAAACGGTCTGTCGAAAACAGTAAACAGTTCACTGGGAAAGTCATTGAGTGTCCGGGTCTGCCTTCACCAGCACGGTCAGCTTAGCGATGGGGCGCCAGTAGTAGAAAGTGGAATGGCTCGTCTTCGAGGTGACCTTGACAGTCTTGAGCTTGCAGGTTCGCACGAGCCCATCGTCGCTGGGGCGAACCTCCGTCACGAGTCCAAGAGGCCAATCTGCTCTGCATACGGCTTCGTCACGTAGCACGACGACATCTCCGACAGCAACGTTTCGTCGGGGAAGAAGCCACTTTCTTCTTCGTCGTGGTCGTCTTCGTTGTGGTCTTCTTTGTACTAGTCTTCTTTGTACTGGTCTTCTTCGTCGTGGTCTTCTTCGTCGTTGTCTTCTTCGTCGTTGTCTTCTTCGTTGTGGTCTTCTTCGTACTGGTCTTCTTCGTAGTGGTCTTCTTCGTAGTGGTCTTCTCAAAATCCTTTCCATGGCATGGAGGGGGTCGGAGATGCTGGGTTCGGCGAGTGTCGTGCGATATACGGAAGCGACTGATTCACTTTCGTACTCGCTGAGACAATGTTCTGTTAAAGACACGTGCATCACGTCATGGACAGACTGTTTTGGCGACACTTGTCCCAGTATCGTCCAACCCAACGGTGTGAGAACGGCGTATGGGTCTCCCTTGATGACTCTCTCTGGCATGAATAGCTCTGCATGATCGTAGCCAATCAACAACCCGGGAGTGCAGCCTTCGAGCAATGGGGGAATCTCGCTGGCAATATGACTCAAATGCTTGATGTTACGAGCGGTTTCTGATGTTGGTATGTTCTCAGTGTCATTGGTGAGATGGTCCGTCGTGTAGAGCGTTTTCAGGTTGTGGGAAACATTGGAGTTGAGGGCCTTGACACACAATCCGGTCACTCTCTGACATTCGATATGAGTGTTCTGAGAAGTCATAGTGTTCAGCCTCAATGACGCTGGCTCAGAATGAGTGTTCAGCTTGTCACTCAAAGATTCAGTAACGAAGGAGATGCAAGACATGGTGTCAAGCAGCGCGTATGTCGTATGCTCTACCGTGGGATTCTCTTTCGTCGAAACTCTGACCGGAACAATCATGGTAGCTCTGACTGGTCTGTCTGACTTGTTGGTCGTCGCGAATGCTGATCCAGAGGCAGAAACACGGGCATCTTGACTGATACAGACAAACCTTGAGGAATTTGGCGGTCCCTGGGCATTCCGTTGCTGATTGGGAATCTTCTTCCTGTAGCTAGGCGCTCCATGCAGCATAGTGAGATGTGGGCCTTGGCACTTGTCGCATATCGCCCTGGTAGTGCAGTCTACACTTCTATGGTCAGTCTTTCTGGCACAGGAGAAGCACAAGGACGTTTCGTACATGAAGTGTTTCCTGTCCTCAACGGGAATCTCATCGAACCTCTGGCATCTGAGTAGAGGATGAGAAGAAGAGCTGGTCGGAAAACGAACGGTACAAAAGGGACAGACTTCGTCGCAGTTCGTATTCAGGACAGTTTTCGCGTGATGCTGACAAAGACTTTTGTCACACTCTTGACATGCAGATGTAGTAGAACAATCCGTACTGTACGATGTTTTCTTGGGGACTGCTGAACTGGCGGTCTGTGAGGTGAAAGAGGCGGCAGATTTGCTGGAGGAGAAAAGGGGCTCGCAAAGAATGTCTGCCTCTGTCTTGATGAAAGCTGACAACTCCTCAAAGGTAGGGTAGCGTTTCTTCTCGTTCTTGGTCTTGTTTACCTTCCGCACCCAGTTTCTCACCAACCAATCTGGAAGCTTGGTCATGAGTGTCTTGTGATAGGCTGGGTCTTCAAGATTCTGTAGCTGGCCTATCACTCGGCTCGCCACAAGGCATTGTCCAAGAAAGTCCGAGAAGGCGCGGAGGGCTTGTCCATCTTTGGGTTTGATTACCGGCCATGCATCTAGTTTCTCTCGGAAGGCTCTGGCAACGACGAAAGAACTGCCGAACCTTTCCTCCAACGTCTGAAGGGCCTGCTGATAGGCCTGGGCATCCCTGATCAGAAAGAGTCCCTTGACCGCATCCTTCGCCGGACCGTCCAAGTACTTCTCCAAGTAGAGGAGCTTTTCCTCTGCAGAAACGCCCTGCCGCTCAATCAAAAGAGTGAATGAGGACCTCCAGAGAGGGTACGTCAAAGGATCTCCTGAAAACGTAGTGGGCTCCTGCGTCGGTAACCTGTTGATCAGGAGAGCCTCAGCTAGAGTACGAGCTAGGGCAGAACCCTCGGAGAGCGCTGGCTGGCCTTGCATCTGAGGAAGGTATGCATCTTGCCCGTAGTAGTCTGAAGGGCTCGTGACCGGAGCCTCTTGAAAACCATGCTGTGTGTAGTCCGTGTCAGGAGCAAAGCTTGCAGCGTGGTCATATTGCTGCGTTTGCATGGGAGGATGCATGACAGAAGGCCCATATGCAAAGTTTGGCACATAGGTCGGAGACTCTCGGGAGGTCATGGCAGGAAAAGGACCAGGGAAAGGCCTGGGAAAAGGTCTCGCTGATGGGTTGAGGGATTTGTGAGGGAAACGGGAAGGCGCGTAGATCTGGCGAGGACGATCTTCGTGGCTTGGAATCTCAGCTTTGACAATCTGAGGCCGAAAGGAGGTCGCGAATTGGCCTCCGACTCTTGTCGTCATCGTGGTGGCTGTAGTCATCGTCGTAGTGGTAGGAGCCGTGGCTGTGACCGCTGCTGGAAGTGGGTGAAAAGCGGAGACAGGTTGGGCAAGGGTCCTGGAGATGCCTCGAAGAGTGTCGCGGATATCCTCGGCGGCCGACTGGAGATGCGAAGGGGCATAAGCCCTGACCTCCGTGGGCTGCTGAAGTGGCGGGAGTCCAGGCTTGGCTGCCGCAGGCTGATGTTGCCCAGAGACGAGGGTGTTGGCTGCCGGCTGGTGACGCGGGCGGGCGTAGGTGTCGGCTGTCGCAGGCTTATATGTATCTTGTGTGTGCTGTGTGTGCCTATCGTACCCTACCGCCACATCTCCTATGCTCTCTATGTGTGTACCTACATGCAGGGTGCTGTGAGTACCTAGGTACCTATCAATGGGGCTGTCACGAGGTAGTTGGGGCATGAATCTTTCTCTAGCCCTTTGCTGGTCTTCTATGTCAGTTTTAATGATCTTAAAAACTTCATGCTCTTCCTGCATCTTGCCTTCTCTCTCCACCCTCTCAAGTGCAGTCTTAACTTCCTTTTCTTTTTTCTTCAAAGCTAACCTTTCATCTTGAGCTTCTCTCTCTAAACGAGCACACTCTCTTTCCAACTCAACCTTCTTCTCAGCAGCCAAAGCTATGGTCCTAGAAGCCTTCTCTTCTAAAAGCAAAAGAGTCTCTTCTTGTCTGGCCCTTTCATCTGCGACCATTTGCTGGGACCTAAATCTCGCTGCGCTAACCGCCAAAGAAGCATCTAGAGAAACCTCTCTAGCACCTCCAGAAGCGACTGTGGAAGTCAAGTCCGAGCTGGAGGCGTACGGGTCTAACTTGGGAAAGAGACTGCGGTATTGTTCGTTGAGCGTCTCCGTTTGCATGTGCATATCGCTCAGATCCTCTTCTATAGCTACATCACTTTCAGCCACTTGACAAAGCCTCGAGTTCGCTACATTCAGCTCGTTTAGGCGCTCACAGAGGAGAATCTTATGAACTTTAAGGACTCTCCTTTTGTCTGGTGTTTCCCTAAAAGCTGTGCACAACTCGCTGATCGTATTCTTATGAGCTCGGCTTATGGCCCAGTACTTGTCTGACAGTTCCCTAACCTCAGCATTAAGTCTAGCCCTAACAATGGCGGGGCCTCTTTCTTCTCTACTTCGTTGAGCGAGATGCTCTGCACTTGCAGCCTGTTGGGAGGGCTCAGTTCCTAAACCTTCCTGTGTAGGAGAATGTTCAGCTTGAGAGGGAAAGTTATCTGAATTCAAAGTGTCTTGGGTCTGAGTGGGTTCAGCTAGAGACTCTCCCTGAGCGCCATCACGGTCGCCTTCATTCTTACGACTATCAGTGTCCGAAGCAAAATGTTCATCCCTCTCTACCTTCAAAGTGTAAGGGGATAGCTCGGCACTCTCATGAGAAGGTAATTTCTCATCCATACTTTAAGTCAAGTGAAAACGTAGAGGTTAACAAAGACTTGCGAAATATAGAGAAACAAAATTCAAAACGGCACACCTCGGGTCACTCACTAGAGGGGAAGAAAATACGAAGTACGAAGTGTGCAATGCTATGGTCAACAAACCTAAAATAATGCCTAAGTTGCTCTGCTCTGGGCCCGACAAAAATAAATTAAAATATTGTTCGCTAGATACGAAACACAGTTCCTTTAAGACAAAAGGTTCATGATCTCTTCACAAGATTCGTAAGGATAAGAAGTTCAAAAGTCAGTGGCCCTAATCACAGGCCTACAAAAGTTCATAAAGTTCTTTCTCGAAAACAATCCAAAATGTTCCAAAAAATATCAAAGTTTCCACTGTGCTTGCCCTTGAGTAGCTGTAAGATTCTGTGATGGCTTATATAAATTCTGGAGGATGTAATTTTGGTGCTATAAAGAACCGACGCGCTCACAAAACAAAACGAACACTAGAATTGGAAAATTAATTAAAGTTTATTGTGAATATGGTCATACTTGTCGATGTCATAGTAATTCGGAATCAGCTCATAATATCAATATATAAAAGGCTAAACATAAATCTATGGAGAGGCTAAGTAACCTATATCGGAGCGTGGCGGAAAAACTAATCTAAGTTTAGAAAGTGAATTAAAGCTAAAATGTGAAGTAGAAAGGACTAGTTTGAGTGAGAGTGCAGAACAGTAGAGTGTGAAGCGTGGAGCATGGAGCGAGAAGCGCGGAGCGGTGAGCGAGAAGCGCGGAGCGGTGGAAACTGATAGAAAGAAAAAACTAAACTTAGAAATCGAAACATCAAACTAAACATCAAAGGTGTCCTAAAAACATAATCAAAGATGGACGTCAAAATGGCGGCCGAAACAAGATGGCGGCAAATCAATAAAAAATCACCAAGACTTCTTCTTCTTCTTGGCGTTCGCAGAGGTTACACAATCAGTCCAGCACTGGTGATAAATGTTGTCGTTTTCTCCAACTCCTGTCGACTGCCGTATAGTTTGGTCTGCAAGGGAGTTGGTGACGGCCACACTTCTTTTCGTTCCTCATCTAGTAAGGGACATCGCTGTAAGATGTGTTCCGCTGTTTGGTCCTCTTGACCGCAGGCACAGGTTGGTGATGGCGCCAGCTTGAACTTTCGGTTCATGTGAGCATTGAGCCTGTTGTGGCCAGTACGCAGCCTGATGAGGTTGACTTGCTGCTCTCTGGACATTGTGTGGTAGTCATCTCTGTTTGTCCTTGGCCTCATCAATGCCTTGATGATTGTCTTCTGCTCACTAAAGCTGACACTGTTTTCAGGTTGGTCTTCCACGGCTCCTTCTTTTGCCAGCTCATCTGCCCTTTCATTTCCTGGTATCCCACAGTGTGCTGGTATCCACTGGAGGACAACTCTTCTGGCTTGTCTGACCATCTGTAATGCTTTGGCCAGCTGTGGGAGTTTGTCGTTCTCTAGGGCCTGAAGGACTGAAAGGGCGTCCGAGAGGAAGACAACTTGGTAGCAAGGGTCTGCGGAGTCCTGAACGAAGGAGGCGGCCTGCATGAGAGCTTCTGCTTCTGCTTTATAGTTTGTGCAGTGTTTGCCAGTGGCAACGCTGGATGTAGCTGTATGTCCCCCAGGGAACTGGATGAGAATGCCTGCACCTCCATTGAGCACGGCGTTAGTTGCTGATCCATCGGTGTATACATGGATCCACGCCTCTTTTGGGTACTGTTCGTCGATCAGGGCTAAGGTGAGTGCCTGTCGAGCTGTGTCATTCTGATCTTCTCCTGAGGTAACATGTGGAACACTGGTGCAGATCTGGATGCCTGGTTTCTCTGTTGCCTTGGGGGTTTCCTCTTCTTCTTGAGTCAGAGGTAGAGTGTTCTGTGGAAGGACTTCCCTGTACTGTCGAGAAAGTCTCTTGCTCTCGTGTACAAAACTGCTCCGTTTAAGCCGGTTCTTGGTGAGGTTGCTCAGTCTGTGCTTCATGGGGTGGTCGGGAAGGCACTTGAGCTTCTCGGCCTGTACCATAGTCTTGGCTTCTCTTCTCTGACAGAGGGGTTGGATGGTGGTAAGCTTCTCCATTTCCTTGATGGGCGTGGATTTCATTGCACCAGTGATGAGTCGGAGGGCCTGGTTTTGCACACGGTCAAGGGTCTGCAGGTTTGTCTTGGCTGAGGTTGACCACGCTGTGGAGCCGTACTCGAGGTGGGGTCTGATTGTTCCCTGGTATACTGTCTTCAGTATCTTCTCGTTCGACCAAGACAAAAATATGTTAGAAAAACCCTACATAGAATAAACGTAGGACACAGAAACGGAAAGAAGACAAAGAAACGGACAGAAGACACAGAGACGGAAAGAAGACAAAGAAACGGAAAGAAGACACAGAGACGGAAAGAAGACAAAGAAACGGACAGAAGACACAGAGACGGAAAGAAGACACAGAAACGGACAGAAGACACAGAAACGGACAGAAGACACAGAAACGGACAGAAGACAAAGAAACGGACAGAAGACACAGAAACGGACAGAAGACAAAGAAACGGACAGAAGACACAGAAACGGACAGAAGACACAGAAACGGACAGAAGACAAAGATTCAAAACGAAAATTACACGAATTCGGTAAATAAAAGAAACATAGTCAGAAATGGATACTCGCCTTTGACAGCATCAATAATCTAAAAACAGACTCAAGGCGAGCAACTGAACCTGAACTACAAAATAACTTAAAAACAAAACTGGAGGCTGGCAGAAAACACTGGGCCCCGGAACAGAGCAAAAAAATCTATCTATCCTAAAACATCTTGTTCCGTGAACGGCTTCCCAGTAAGTGACGACGAATACAGGCTATCCACCACAGAGGTGAACTAAAAATACTGCGCGTTACTACAATATTACTGTTGCAAAACATGCGTCCCGTGCTCTCCGGGGAAAAACTCCATAGGCTGTCCAGCGTGAGCCATACAGGCACATGAAATTAAAATCAGAAAAACGCCGGCCACACTACCTTGTTTATAAATTAGTTCGTTACAATATTTAACGTCATTAAAACAAAACAAAGTTCGTACCAGGACGCTCATACTTAAAAAAGAAAACTAGAGGATAAAGAGCGAGCTAGACCCGCACGCGAACCTACAGAGGTGGCTGCAAAATGGGAACAAATAGGGACAAAAGTGAAATAAGATAATAAAAGTGAAAGAACAAAAAGGGAAAGCCACCACCACGGAAAGTCGCATGCGAGTCAAGCTAGAAGCAAGACTAAAAAACACAAGCAAAACAAAAAGAATCTAAATACACAGAAGGCTCCTTAGCAGGGGCATTCACAGTAACCTTTGGTAGGACATGGCACGTTCTCAAGAGGAACACAGCATGATTCATGTTGTCTGGTTTGTAACCTTTGGTAGGACATGGCACGTTCTCAAGAGGAACACAGCATGATTCATGTTGTCTGGTTTGTAACCTTTGGTAGGACATGGCACGTTCTCAAGAGGAACACAGCATGATTCATGTTGTCTGGTTTGTAACCTTTGGTAGGACATGGCACGTTCTCAAGAGGAACACAGCATGATTCATGTTGTCTGGTTTGTAACCTTTGGTAGGACATGGCACGTTCTCAAGAGGAACACAGCATGATTCATGTTGTCTGGTTTGTAACCTTTGGTAGGACATGGCACGTTCTCAAGAGGAACACAGCATGATTCATGTTGTCTGGTTTGTAACCTTTGGTAGGACATGGCACGTTCTCAAGAGGAACACAGCATGATTCATGTTGTCTGGTTTGTAACCTGTGGTAGGACATGGCACATTCGAAAACTTTGATACAATGTTTGACTCACCTGAGTAATAGGTGAGTCTGAATATCCATCCGTGTCAGTCCGTATGGACGGCCGTCCGTCCGCCCGTCCGCCCGTCCGTCCGTCCGTCCGTCCGTCCGCCCGTCCGTCCGTCCGTCCGCCCGTCCGTCCGTCCGTCCGTCCGTCCGCCCGTCCGTCCGTCCGTCCGTCCGTCCGTCCGTCCGTCCGTCCGCCCGTGGACAAAAAACATGATGTTAATGTTATTTCGGACGTTTTTCAAGCTAGACCTTTGAAACTTTGCACACGTTAAGGGTTTGATGATCTAACGAAATGTTCCGGGTAAGGTTGACCTTCGTCAAATTTTGGGGTCACATGGGGTCATAATTGATTTATAATAACTAAACATTATCTCTGACGTTTTTGAAGCTACTGCTTTGAAACTTTGAAAACTTCAAGGGTGTGATACTCTGCCAACATGACCCTAGTTTGGTTGACTCTAGTCAAATAATGGTGTGACGGTGGGGTCATGTTCGTAAATACTTTACGTTGGTATTTTCTCAGTTCTTTTGGGAGCAAAAGCCAATACATTTTACACAATTGTAGGTATATTGATAATCAGCAGACATGTCCAAAATGTGAATTTGTTTTCGACAACTTTCAGAGTAAAAGCATGAAAATGTCAGCTGGAGTGTGTGTGTGTGTGTGTGTGTGTGTGTGTGTGTGTGTGTGTGTGTGTGTGTGTGTGTGTGTGCAGTGCGGGGAGGTTGGGGCAACTGGTTCGAGTGGTCGTATTGCCCAGTGTCCTGCGACCGTACACCGGCCACACCTGTGATGCTGGTATCATCACGTGATTGCAATAGTCCAGAGCCCGTCTGCGGTGGTGATTGGCTCTGCAAGGGGACTACCAGACGAACTAAACCCTGCGCAACCCAGCCACCTGCCTGCCCCGTCTGCAGTAAGTGGCATTTTGATTTCTTGACATTGTGCCAAGTTTAGACTCGTTGCAAGCAGACTAGAAATCGAGATGAGGGTAATGGTTTGGTGTGTGTGTGTGTGTGGTGTATGTATGTATGTATGTGTGTGTGTCTGTGTGTGTGTTTGTGTGTGCACGTGTGTGTGTGTCTGTCTGTTTGTGTGTCTGTGTGTTTGTGTATGTGTCTGGAGAGAGAAAGAGAGAAAAAGAGAGAGAGAGAGAGAGAGAGAGAGAGAGTGAAAGAGAGAGAGAGAGAGAGAGAGAGAGAGAGAGAGAGAGAGAGAGAGACGGACAGACGCTGTGGCGACATCACATTTGAATCAAAATACGTGTACGTAAAAATCCACTCCTGCATTGAGAAATGTTCATGCCGATAATACATGATAAAGAAGGATTCGTTGTGCCCGATCAGGGGCTACAGTTGG
>NW_027125938.1:0-15000 GCF_037325665.1 Littorina saxatilis | reverse complement strand
CTCCCCTCTTCAAGACGAAACCTCGGTTTCGCTCACAGTCATGTTCTCCTCTACAGCCCGAGAGAGAAAGTCAGCTCCAACATTGTTGGCGCCCGGAATGACGCGTACCGTGAATTGGTACGGTTGGAGAATCAACGCCCAGCGCATAAGTCTGGCGTTTGCCAACCTTGCAACCTGAAGATATTGCAGAGGTTGATGGTCTGTTTCCAGACAGAAAGGTCGTCCTCAAGAACGAGCAACCCCTCGTTTCACCCCTGATGACTGCAACCTTCTCTGTCTTCTTGTCTTTGTTCTTCTGGTCTTTGTTCTTCTCCCCGTAGGCTGTCCTCTCTATGTAGGCGCGCAGCAGGTTGGCGTGGTACAGGCGTGCTTTCCCGTGCATCATGATCCTGTAGTCGTTCTGGCCCACCCTCGCTGTCACCTCAAAAGGTCCTTGCCACTGCAGTTGTAGCTTGTTGTGTTTGACAGGTAGAAGTAGCAACACCCGTTCTCCAATCTTGAAGCTGCGCGGCCGTGCCTTGCGGTCGAATCCTCGCGCGTAACGCTGTGCTGCTCTTCCCAGGTTCTCTTGAGCCAGTTTGCAGGTCTCTTCAATCCTGTTCCTGAGTTCTACGATGTAGGTCGCTGTCGTCTGCACCTCCTCGTCAGCTTCTTCGTCTGTCCAAGCCTGACGCAGGATAGCCATGGGACCGCGTACCTGTCTGCCGTACAACAACTCAAATGGGGAAAAGCCCAAGCTCTCCTGAGGAACCTCGCGGTATGCAAAAAGCAATGCTGGGATGTACCTGTCCCACGTGCGTGGTTTCTCCTGAGCTAGTTTCCTCAGCATGGTCTTCAAGGTGCCATTGAACCTTTCCACCAGTCCGTTGCACTGAGCATGGTAAGGAGTGGTGAAGTGCTGCTCCAGTGATAGCAGTCGTGCTGCCTCCGCCATCACTCCTCCCGTGAACTGCGTGCCTCTGTCGGTGAGTACCTCTGATGGAATTCCCAGCCGGGACCACATAGTAACCAGAGCCTCAGCTACTCGCGTGGCTTCAATCGATTTCAGAGGGATCGCCTCTGGGTATCGAGTAGCGTAGTCCACCATGGTCAAAATGTATCTGTTTCCGTCCTCAGACGCAGGCAAGATGGGCCCGATGATGTCCACTGCCACCCGACGAAAGGGTTCGTCGATGAGCGGCATCTTCTCCAAGGGGACCTTCCTCACCCTTCCTTTGGCAACCACCTTCTGGCACTTATCGCAGGACGCACAGAAACGTCGGACATCCGTGCAGATGCCTGGCCAGTAAAAGTGGCGCCAGACACGATCCGTGGTCTTCTTGGTGCCAAGATGACCTCCCAGAATCGAGTCGTGTGCCGTTGCCATGACACCCTCGCGAAACTCGCGAGGCACGACAACCTGTTTGAATGTACCTTCTTGGTTGCTGAACTCACGGTAGAGCAACTTCTTGTCCCTGAGGAACCTTGACCTCCCATGCTTCCCGCTCAGCTTCACCTTCCCCGACTTCGCGTGCTCCCGAGGAGTCGCTAATGTCGGATCAGATGCCTGAGCCTTCGCGAGAAGCGCGGGGGTCACGTTCCCCAGGGCAGCTCGTGCAGCAGGTAGGGGTTTGAGAGGTTTGTCCTCTCGCTCCGCCTGTGCCCGCGTGAGCACTGAAATGACGTCGGGAGACCGATAAACGGGAACCTCCCTGGTGACGCCGTCCACAAACTGAACCCGGTTCCCAATGAGCAGGTCGCATGGAGGATCGTCCATGACGACGGCCACAATGGTCCCCGTGAACAACGGTGTTACGACCTTGATCACTGCCGTGTTCAAGTCGTAAGCGTGAGATGCCTCGGCCATTCTCACCCTGATGCTGTCTCCTGTGTAGGCCATAGCTGGAACTAGACTCGCCCGAACCACTATCATGTCTGCCCCTGTGTCCCGCAGACCTTCGCCCTTCACTCCGTTAACGTAGACGTTGCAGTGGGGCTGGAAATGCTTCCTGGAACACGGAACGCAGAGTTGTGGAATTGTGCATGAGCTCGTGACGTCCCTTAGCTCCTCACTGCCAACAAAGTGTACGCCCTTCTGGTCAGCCTGTCTCCTGTGGCAGTCCTTCTTCACGTGGCCCCGCTTGTTGCAGTAGTAACACTGGATGTCAGTTCTGGAACTTGATCCTTTGTGTCCCTGATCGTCCTTCCCGTCCTTGGGTCCTGAAGAACCCGAATTTCCCGATTTTCCCGGCCGTGAGCCTGAAGATTTGCCGGAGATCGCCTGGGCGTCCTCGTGTACTCTGATCCAGTCGGCTGCCTCCTGAGTAGTCTTAGGCTGGTGCTCCTGCACGAAGGTCACCACCTCAGGTCGCAGGCTGGACATCAGTTGTTCCATGACTATGAGGTCGGCAAGGTCGTCGACGGTCCAGTTCTTCTCGGCCATCTCCACCCAGCGCCGCAGGTAGAGATTAAGGCGTGCCACAAACTGATGACTCAGCTCGCCGCTCAGTCTCTTGCTGTTTCGCAGACGTCGTCTGTAGGCTTCCGCAGTCAGGTTGAAGCGCTGGAGTAACGCCTTCTTTAGTGCCTGATAGTCTCTCGCCTCGTCGTCCTCCAAAGCGTTGTAGAGCTGCAATGCGCGTCCTTTTAAGCAGGTGCTAAGGCGGCTAGCCCACGTGGCCTCTTCCCACTTCTGGTCAGATGCAATGCGCTCAAACCGGCGTAAAAAGTCGTCGAGCTCGTCCTTGTCATCGTCGAACGTCGGCAGTCTCGTACGGTCGGCAACAAACGTCGGCGCGCTAGCCTGAGTAAGCGTACCCTTCTCGGCCTGTAGTCTAGCTAGCTCTAGCTGGTGATCGCGTTCGGCCTGTTTGTCCTGTCTGTCACGTTCTGCCTGTCGTTCCCTTTCTTGTCTGTCAAGTTCGGCCTGTCGTTCGGCCTGTCGTTCCTGTCTCTCAAGCTCGTCTTTCTTATCCTGTCGGTCACGTTCGTCTTTCTCTTTCCGTTCTTGTCTGTCACGTTCGTCTTGTCGTTCGGCCTGTCGTTCCTGTCTCTCAAGCTCGTCTTTCTTGTCCTGTCGGTCACGTTCGTCTTGTCGTTCCTGTCTCTCACGTTCGGCCTGTCGTTCTTGTCTGTCAAGCTCTTCTTTTCTCGTCTGTCGCTCTATGTCTTCCTTACGTTCTAACTCCTTGCGCTTAAGCAAACTACGCGCTCTAACGCGTGCGTCTCGCTCTGTCTGTTCCTCGCTACCAGGAGTCTCAAAAGTTAATCTCTTCGTAGGAGATCCCCCTGTAGCCATGGTTAGTTTAGCAAAGCTTTATCACAAAAGTAAGTCTAACGCAGCTATAGCTAGAACACGCGGTGATGAAAGCGATGGATACAAAAATCCAGTAACCAGAAAATGCAGAAGAAAAATCCAAACGGTGTGGAACAAATCGCGTAGCCTACTTTATGGCTGCTTTTTGCGGTGAAACAAAGTGTTTCCCACAGCCGTGGCCTACTTTATCGGCTGCTTTTTGCGGTGAAACAGAGTGTCTCCCACAGCCTTGGTTAGGACAGAAGTCCTCGGACCCTTCCCCCCCAAAATTCCAACAAAGTCAAAATATGGAGAAAAATCCAAGTAAAACAAGACGGTAGAAATGTAACCTGTTACAAAATGCGAAACAACAATGTAGAGAAAACTGAGTAAAACGAATAACAAATCCGCTAACCCCGCTCAGCTCTCTGCAACGGAAAACTCTGAACGTACAACAACAAAGATTCACAAACAAAGGAAAGGGAAGTAATCACAGTTAGCGCATACAATAACTCACAAATTACAATTTACATTTCCTGCAAGATGTGAATCGCTTAAGGTGTGGTATATGATCAAAACTATACAAAAAAGGGTAGCACCAAGCAGAAAATAAGTCGAGCACTGACGAGATTATCTGCTCTTAGTTATCCTTAATTGGTGGGTCTTTATCAGTTGGAAATTAACTGAGTAAATCCCGGCTTGGCCCCCATGTGTCGCGTTCCAATTTATCACTTAAGGTGATTATGAACCGGTTAATTACTACTAATTAACTAACCACACCACGATCCACTCTCGCAGTCATACAATTAAATAGAGTCAACAAAAGTATAAGTTTCAGACGCCTGTTTATGTATAAACTCGCCACCTCCCTCGAGCCTTCACTCAAAATAAGTTCCTTTTACGTTCTCAACACGTAAAAACCCGTGATCACTGACAAAATGCCAGTAGTATATAGAAAATTATAGTAACACGCTGATCCCGTGTAAATACAGTTAAATGCGAATGTTCTGTTCGAAAAGCTCTAGTTCGTGCAGGTGTCACACACCCCACGTTGTCACTACTCCAATGAAATCACAGATAAGAAAAGACAACGGTGGTCAACGGGGTGCGTAAGACACGGTGCACTTAGCTTTCTTTCTGTATGCTGGTTAGCCGGTATCCTGGTTAGCCGGGTTGCTGGTTAGCCGGTTCGCTGGTTAGCCGGTCCGCTGGTTAGCCGGTTAGCGTAGCTTCCTCAGGTCCCAGCTCCAACGTCTGCAGCTAGCAGTGTCCCGCCAAAGGCAGCCGTGCAGCGGTTACAGGAAAACGAACCGAAACGAAGGCTGCAAACAGAAAGCATCGGTGCACTAAACATGTCAGCTACCCCTCACCCACCACCTTAAAACATGTCATCTTTAAATATCTCATCGAGCACGTGGGCCTGCACAAAACGGACTTTTTACAACAACAAAACAGTCATTTTCCGTCCTTCTCTCCCTATCTGCAAAAACCATATACAGATTAGTATTTTAGCGTAACAGAGAGTAAATTATGCGCTAACCTGGAAAGAACAACAGAGAGTACTTCATTCCACAAACACAGACTCATCAACAGCGTTAAATAATGATTTATTACCTCAAAAGCCTATGATTGTACTCTCAATGGAAGCAAAGTCCGCCTCCTCCCTGGAACAGCCTCTGTTCGTCAACAGTGACCGAAAACCTCCAGAACCCCTTGTCGAATCCTTATGCGAAAGCCATCGCCGACGAAGGAATGTTGACGACTTGTCCTCAGCAAAATATGTGGCAGTGTGAAGGAAATAACCGGTGGAAGCTCCCCTAGAGTGCCGAATACAATATTCGGTGAAAAACCATCATACTCTAGAAACTGTGTATTAGATCCTTCCCCTTCTGCCGCTGGGTGTCAAGTGCGCCGCCCTTGTGTCTCTCTCAGACAACCTAGCCAATAACACGTGACTGACCTTGTCACAAAACCAGTCCAGCTATACACAATTCTGCCTCCCAAGCAGAAAAAAGACACGAGAAACTCAATCCCTGAAAATCCCGTGTGCGCTGTCAGCGAAAAACCGTCAGCCCTATGACAGCAGAAACCTCCACTGTAAAACTCGTGCGCAGCAAACCCTCCGTGTTCATTGAGCACTGTCAGCAAACTCTGCTGTAGCCCAATATCACGTACAGGCGCTTTCTATCATAATCGACCAAGAACAGGCACTCCACTGAGTGACACTTTCTTGGTCTCTGTCACCCGATCGTGACACACACACACAGTGAGCTTCATGCAGTCACACACACTCAAACTCTCTCTCTCTCTCTCTCTCTCTCTCTCTCTCTCTCTCGCACACACACAGTGAGCTTCATGCAGTCACACACACTCAAACTCTCTCTCTCTCTCTCGCACACACAGTGAGCTTCATGCAGTCACACACACTCAAACTCTCTCTCTCTCTCGCACACACACAGTGAGCTTCATGCAGTCACACACACACAAACACACACAAACTCTCTCTCTCTCGCACACACAGTGAGCTTCATGCACTGAGTCACACACACTGGCCGTATAAAATTTCATCTCACACGGCATCACTGCAGAGCGCCTAGAACTGTACCCACGGAATATGCGCGATATAAGCCTCATTGATTGATTGATTGACTCAAACTCTCTCTCTCTCGCACACACACAGTGAGCTTCATGCAGTCACACACACTCAAACTCTCTCTCTCTCTCTCGCACACACAGTGAGCTTCATGCAGTCACACACACTCAAACACACACAAACTCTCTCTCTCTCTCTCTCTCTCTCTCTCTCTCTCTCGCACACACACAGTGAGCTTCATGCAGTCACACACACTCAAACTCTCTCTCTCTCTCTCTCTCTCGCACACACAGTGAGCTTCATGCAGTCACACACACTCAAACACACACAAACTCTCTCTCTCTCTTTCTCTCTCTCTCTCTCTCTCTCTCTCTCTCTCTCTCTCTCGCACACACACAGTGAGCTTCATGCAGTCACACACACTCAAACTCTCTCTCTCTCGCACACACAGTGAGCTTCATGCAGTCACACACACTCGAACGCACACAAACTCTCTCTCTCTCTCGCACACACAGTGAGCTTCATGCAGTCACACACACTCAAACGCACACAAACTCTCTCTCTCTCTCTCTCTGTCTCACACACACACACTCAAACGCACACAAACTTCTCTCTCTCTCTCGCACACACACAGTCAGCTTCATGCAGTCACAGAGACTCGAATCCAGATCATAAATTGCAGTACACCAGTATAAATTTTACTTTATTATGCTTTCTTTTTTGTGCTATTTCCCTACATCTACATTCAACTGGACTGCAGCTAAACTGCACACACAACATTTTTGCTGAATGTAAAAATCACAATCTTGTCAAGATACATCAAAATGTGAACCGATGAGAGTGAAAGACGAGATGAGAATTTTAAGTTTGCAGAGTTGTGGTGAATGAAGAATAACATTTCATGGATGACGGATACAAAAGTGAACAAGTTTAAATACAATATGTACAATACCAAAGTTTGTCACAATACACTCATCAAAGTGAAACGCTTGTGCATCTATGTTCCAACTAATTAAACAACAATTTTGCTTGTGTGCGGTAACATGTAAAAATGTATGTACATCATAAAAGTGTAATCCCCAAATGTGTTTACAACACAGCGTTCACTGCTTCACAACAATCATCGACATCCAAAGTACAAAAAGTACGAGTGTCAAAGGGGGACTACCGCGCCACCCTTTTCAAGCGTGTGAAACACTCGAATCACAAGTATGAAAACTGTCTACAACCACTGAACAATTACACACCCACAGAGTCAGTGCGTAAGTTTTGTAGTTCACGCACAAAGAGGTAATTCCTGTTAACATTGCTGGATACCAAAACAACCAAAAGGTGAAAGTTCCTTCTATTGCTTTTATATGGCTATTTCAATGCTGGGTCCCTTAAAAGTCTAACTACTCCATTATGTCGTAAATCAATTACTTGTCAAATGTTTTCTAAAGTACTGGATGCTTGGTGAAAAACTTTATTAAACAGACTCTTGTGAAGATAAAAGTAAACAGTAAATGCTGTGTGCAGTGAATTAATATAATTCAAACATTAGTAGGTGGCCAGGATTCATTTGCCTAAATCAGAGACATAGATAGAAGAGATGCGAAGCGCTGTCTTCCCGCTTGCGTTATCTTCGCCTACGGCAGGGGCAAGTAATCCTCCCACTAGCGCCAAGCTGGCAATTGTTCGCGTACTCTTCGCCTACGACAGGGGCAAGTAATCCTCCCATGACTGGCGCCAAGCTGGCAATTGTTGTGTTTTTAAAAAGTTATGACTGTTTCATAGAAAATCATAGATAATAAAACATGCAAAATGTTGATTATTTGCACTCAAGAGAAACAGAAAATCACAAGAAGAAGACTATTGCATTATTTGGTGATTAGAAGATGAATCCTAAAGTAAGCAATTTCGCTCATTTCTCCTTAAAAACGTTTTATCCACACGCCAGTGTATGTGCGAAAACCACTTGAGTGAGACTTATAAGCATCAAATTTAATTACAGCGCGTCAAAAATTATACAAACAGATTAATGTATACACCAGTAATGCATTTGCCAGTCAAGGGAAAGCAAAGTTTCGCACAAAAGAAAATATTAGCTCCCAAACATTGCCTCCACGCACAATGGACTTAGAAACAATGGCCGCAAGAACCGAAGGAACCGTTTTTGACTCACTTCGGGAAGCCAATCCTCTCAAATGCATTCGTGTGCACACTATTGAAGCTACAGAATATGAATCAAGTTTACCGTACACTGATATCTCTCGTCTGAAGCTGGATATATCCAAAGAAATATGACAGAAAAGCACTTCAAATCGGTGTCAGAGAGCAAGCGAACAACAACTTAGTACGAGATGGCGCGAGGTCACGCTGACCGAGCGCGGCCCGCGTAGCCTGAGAGTTCACGCGAGCGGCCCTCGCTTCGCATCTCTGTATGTATGTCTCTGCCTAAACGTGGGCATTTGGTACACCACGTGTTGGCATATCATTCAGTTTTGATCTGGAAGGAATACTGAGGGTAAGTTAATTCATGCCCTATGATAAAAATCCGTTCTTTGGCAGTATAGGTTGGGTCAGATATTATAAGTTTAATCAACAAAATCTGTATACGTTTCATCTTTGATGATAAAAGTCGCTTGTTCAACATCAATGCTTGTGATTCTCCCAGATGCCAGGAGATTGGTTCTGAAAAACTTGGACTTACTTTAGTTGCAGATGTCATACGCATCTAGAATACAAGGTCCTTTTGTTTCTCAAAAAGTCTTTGAAATGTTAGTATCACTATCAGAGTGAAATAATTATAACTAAAGCTACCCGAGTAAGTGCAGTTATTTGCATAGGGTTGATGACATGGTGTGGACAGCCAAATTTATAACAGAAATTAAGTAAAAGCTACCCAAGCTTGAGTTAAATGAGTTTAACAAAGAAGAATCAGAGGTAGTTATTATCAGTAACCCAAAACAAGCACAAAGTACCTAACAAATCGTAGTCTTTTATGAACAATTTCACTTAAAATATGTCTCGTAGAACAAGCTTCCATTCTGTCAGCTCCAGAGATAGACAGGCAGACAGAGAAAGAGATACAGAGAGAGATAGAGGGAGGAGACAGAGAGATAGAGAAGGAGATACAGAGAGAGATAGAGGGGGGAGACAGGCCGGCAGACAGAGAAAGACATACAGAGAGAGATAGAGGGGAGGAGACAGAGAGATAGAGAAGGAGATACAGAGAGAGATAGAGGGGGGAGACAGGCCGGCAGACAGAGAAAGAGAGACAGAGAGAGATAGAGGGGGGAGACAGGCCGGAAGACAGAGAAAGAGAGACAGAGAGAGATAGAGGGGGGAGACAGGCCGGCAGACAGAGAAAGAGATACAGAGAGAGATAGAGGGGGGAGACAGGCCGGCAGACAGAGAAAGAGAGACAGAGAGAGATAGAGGGGGGAGACAGGCAGACAGAGAAAGACATACAGAGAGAGATAGAGGGGAGGAGACAGAGAGATAGAGAAGGAGATACAGAGAGAGATAGAGGGGGGAGACAGGCCGGCAGACAGAGAAAGAGAGACAGAGAGAGATAGAGGGGGGGGGGGGGGGGACAGGCAGACAGAGAAAGAGAGACAGAGAGAGATAGAGGGGGGAGACAGGCCGGCAGACAGAGAAAGAGATACAGAGAGAGATAGAGGGGGGGGGGGGGGGGACAGGCAGACAGAGAAAGAGAGACACAAAGAGAGACAGAGAGAGATAGAGGGGGGGGGGGGAGACAGGCAGACAGAGAAAGAGAGACAGAGATACAGAGAGAGATAGAGGGGGGGAGACAGGCAGAAAGAGAGACACAAAGAGAGACAGAGAGAGATAGAGGGGGGGGGGGGAGACAGGCAGACAGAGAAAGAGAGACAGAGATACAGAGAGAGATAGAGGGGGGGGGAGACAGGCAGACAGAGAAAGAGAGACAGAGATACAGAGAGAGATAGAGGGGGGGGGGGAGACAGGCAGACAGAGAAAGAGAGACAGAGATACAGAGAGAGATAGAGGGGGGGGAGACAGGCAGACAGAGAAAGAGAGACAGAGATACAGAGAGAGATAGAGGGGGGGGGGAGACAGGCAGACAGAGAAAGAGAGACAGAGATACAGAGAGAGATAGAGGGGGGGAGACAGGCAGACAGAGAAAGAGAGAAAAAGAGATACAGAGAGAGATAGAGGGGGGAGACAGGCATACAAACACATAAAGACAGACAGAGCCAGAAAACTGATGCCGACAGAAAAAGTGAGAATATTCTGAAGAAAATGTTAATATTAAGACCAGGCCTCAGCTGGTAAAAGAATAACGGTAAGATTAACAACAAATAAAAACTGACAAATTCTTTGTCTGTTATCTTTCCTGGCCTTGGTTAGAAGTCCTCACACAACTATTGTTCTAATATTGTCCCTAACTCCTTACTTACGTAAAAACTTTCACTGTATCCAATCATGTTAAGAAGTACCCTATAAATTAGTGAGCAGCGTAACTCACTGCACGGTGAGCATTTACTCGGCAATGAGTTTTTTTTACAAGTATTACATCAGCATGAACATAATCTGTGTCGACAATTATTCTTACCAGACCCCTATATACTCCCCTGGGAGGTGGGCTCTCACATGTATACAGAAAAGTTTCACTCACAGAGCAACAAACAGTATTTCAGTGAGTGGATATCAGTCTCCACGGTCCGGTAAAGCAGCTCTTTAAACGAACAGTCACAACACTTGTTCAAGCTTCAACCACAAACTCATCAGACATCGGTGACAGAAACTGGACTCGGTTTAAACACCAGGAGCAGCTCGTATAGCTCAGGAGTCGGCTCTGGGCTTGAAGAGGTTGTCGATCTTGTAGTGCTTGTTCTGGAACTCGGGAGGAGCCTCGGTGAGAACGTAGGAAGCGGAGAATCCCTTCCAGTGGATGCTGTCGTCGGTGCGGAAGTGCAGCATCAGGTATGACCCGCTCGACTTGATCGGCTCCGGAGTCTGCACAGATCAGAAACTGTGTCACACCCACTCCCGTAGATATATGGAATACATGCATGCAATTGCAAAAGACGAACACAGAGGAAGAGCACGGCCATGTCTGTCTATCATGACGAGAAAGAAAGAAACTGAGATGCCCACATACTGGTTCAGGGAAGAGGCAAAATCAAATTCATTATCAGAACCAACGTCGGAAATCAAATTCATAAACAGTATCCAATAAATGACTGTTACGCCTGATATTGATTGAGCAAAGGTCTACTTTACGAGCTCGTTGCATGAGGCCCTGGGTTTTGGGTAAACTGAGGACTTTACGAAGCTCGCTGCATGAGGCCCTGGGTTTTGGGTAAACTGAGGACTTTACGAAGCTCGCTGCATGAGGTCCTGGGTTTTGGGTAAACTGAGGACTTTACCAAGCTCGCTGCATGAGGCCCTGGGTTTTGGGTAAACTGAGGACTTTACGAAGCTCGCTGCATGAGGCCCTGGGTTTTGGGTAAACTGAGGACTTTACGAAGCTCGCTGCATGAGGCCCTGGGTTTTGGGTAAACTGAGGACTTTACCAAGCTCGCTGCATGAGGCCCTGGGTTTTGGGTAAACTGAGGACTTTACGAAGCTCGCTGCATGAGGCCCTGGGTTTTGGGTAAACTGAGGACTTTACGAAGCTCGCTGCATGAGGCCCTGGGTTTTGGGTAAACTGAGGACTTTACCAAGCTCGCTGCATGAGGCCCTGGGTTTTGGGTAAACTGAGGACTTTACGAAGCTCGCTGCATGAGGCCCTGGGTTTTGGGTAAACTGAGGACTTTACCAAGCTCGCTGCATGAGGCCCTGGGTTTTGGGTAAACTGAGGACTTTACGAAGCTCGCTGCATGAGGCCCTGGGTTTTGGGTAAACTGAGGACTTTACGAAGCTCGCTGCATGAGGCCCTGGGTTTTGGGTAAACTGAGGACTTTACGAAGCTCGCTGCATGAGGCCCTGGGTTTTGGGTAAACTGAGGACTTTACCAAGCTCGCTGCATGAGGCCCTGGGTTTTGGGTAAACTGAGGACTTTACCAAGCTCGCTGCATGAGGCCCTGGGTTTTGGGTAAACTGAGGACTTTACGAAGCTCGCTGCATGAGGCCCTGGGTTTTGGGTAAACTGAGGACTTTACGAAGCTCGCTGCATGAGGCCCTGGGTTTTGGGTAAACTGAGGACTTTACCAAGCTCGCTGCATGAGGCCCTGGGTTTTGGGTAAACTGAGGACTTTACGAAGCTCGCTGCATGAGGCCCTGGGTTTTGGGTAAACTGAGGACTTTACGAAGCTCGCTGCATGAGGCCCTGGGTTTTGGGTAAACTGAGGACTTTACCAAGCTCGCTGCATGAGGCCCTGGGTTTTGGGTAAACTGAGGACTTTACCAAGCTCGCTGCATGAGGCCCTGGGTTTTGGGTAAACTGAGGACTTTACCAAGCTCGCTGCATGAGGCCCTGGGTTTTGGGTAAACTGAGGACTTTACGAAGCTCGCTGCATGAGGCCCTGGGTTTTGGGTAAACTGAGGACTTTACGAAGCTCGCTGCATGAGGCCCTGGGTTTTGGGTAAACTGAGGACTTTACCAAGCTCGCTGCATGAGGCCCTGGGCTTTGGGGAAACTGAGGACTTTACCAAGCTCGCTGCATGAGGCCCTGGGCTTTGGGGAAACTGAGGACTTTACCAAGCTCGCTGCATGAGGCCCTGGGTTTTGGGTAAACTGAGGACTTTACCAAGCTCGCTGCATGAGGCCCTGGGTTTTGGGTAAACTGAGGACTTTACCAAGCTCGCTGCATGAGGCCCTGGGTTTTGGGTAAACTGAGGACTTTACCAAGCTCGCTGCATGAGGCCCTGGGTTTTGGGTAAACTGAGGACTTTACCAAGCTCGCTGCATGAGGCCCTGGGTTTTGGGTAAACTGAGGACTTTACGAAGCTCGCTGCATGAGGCCCTGGGTTTTGGGTAAACTGAGGACTTTACGAAGCTCGCTGCTTGAGGCCCTGGGTTTTGGGTAAACTGAGGACTTTACCAAGCTCGCTGCATGAGGCCCTGGGCTTTGGGTAAACTGAAGACTTTACCAAGCTCGCTGCATGAGGCCCTGGGCTTTGGGGACACTGAGGACTTTACCAAGCTCGCTGCATGAGGCCCTGGGTTTTGGGTAAACTGAGGACTTTACCAAGCTCGCTGCATGAGGCCCTGGGTTTTGGGTAAACTGAGGACTTTACCAAGCTCGCTGCATGAGGCCCTGGGTTTTGGGTAAACTGAGGACTTTACCAAGCTCGCTGCATGAGGCCCTGGGTTTTGGGTAAACTGAGGACTTTACGAAGCTCGCTGCATGAGGCCCTGGGTTTTGGGTAAACTGAGGACTTTACCAAGCTCGCTGCATGAGGCCCTGGGTTTTGGGTAAACTGAGGACTTTACGAAGCTCGCTGCATGAGGCCCTGGGTTTTGGGTAAACTGAGGACTTTACCAAGCTCGCTGCATGAGGCGCTGGGCTTTGGGGAAACTGAGGACTTTACCAAGCTCGCTGCATGAGGCCCTGGGCTTTGGGGAAACTGAGGACTTTACCAAGCTCGCTGCATGAGGCCCTGGGTTTTGGGTAAACAGAGGACTTTACCAAGCTCGCTGCATGAGGCCCTGGGTTTTGGGTAAACTGAGGACTTTACGAAGCTCGCTGCATGAGGCCCTGGGTTTTGGGTAAACTGAGGACTTTACGAAGCTCGCTGCATGAGGCCCTGGGTTTTGGGTAAACTGAGGACTTTACCAAGCTCGCTGCATGAGGCCCTGGGTTTTGGGTAAACTGAGGATTTTACGAAGCTCGCTGCATGAGGCCCTGGTTTTGGGTAACTGAGGACTTTACCAAGCTCGCTGCATGAGGCCTGGGCTTTGGGAAACTGAGGACTTTACCAAGCTCGCTGCATGAGCCCTGGGTTTTGGGTAAACTGAGGACTTTACCAGCTCGCTGCATGAGGCCCTGGGTTTTGGGTAAACTGAGGACTTTACCAAGCTCGCTGCATGAGGCCCTGGGTTTTGGGTAAACTGAGGACTTTACCAAGCTCGCTGCATGAGGCCCTGGGTTTTGGGTAAACTGAGGACTTTACCAAGCTCGCTGCATGAGGCCCTGGGTTTTGGGTAAACTGAGGACTTTACCAAGCTCGCTGCATGAGGCCCTGGGTTTTGGGTAAACTGAGGACTTTACGAAGCTCGCTGCATGAGGCCCTGGGTTTTGGGTAAACTGAGGACTTTACCAGCTCGCTGCATGAGGCCCTGGGCTTTTGGGAAACTGAGGACTTTACCAAGCTCGCTGCATGAGGCCCTGGGTTTTGGGTAAACTGAGGACTTTACCAAGCTCGCTGCATGAGGCCCTGGGCTTTTGGGTAAACTGAGGACTTTACCAAGCTCGCTGCATGAGGCCCTGGGTTTTGGGTAAACTGAGGGACTTTACCAAGCTCGCTGCATGAGGCCCTGGGTTTTGGGTAAACTGAGGACTTTACCAAGCTCGCTGCATGAGGCCCTGGGTTTTGGGTAAACTGAGGACTTTACCAAGCTCGCTGCATGAGGCCCTGGCTTTGGGGAAACTGAGGACTTTACCAAGCTCGCTGCATGAGGCCCTGGGCTTTGGGTAAACTGAGGACTTTACCAAGCTCGCTGCATGAGGCCCTGGGTTTTTGGGTAAACTGAGGACTTTACCAAGCTCGCTGCATGAGGCCCTGGGTTTTGGGTAAACTGAGGACTTTACCAAGCTCGCTGCATGAGGCCCTGGGCTTTGGGAAACTGAGGACTTTACCAAGCTCGCTGCATGAGGCCCTGGGTTTTGGGTAAACTGAGGACTTTACGAAGCTCGCTGCATGAGGCCCTGGGCTTTGGGTAAACTGAGGACTTCGCAAAGTCAAAGTTCGGCTCAATTAAGAAAAGCCTTTAGGTATCACCTAATCATGCAAGCATAAGACCGTAATATGTAGTAGGCAAAGAAAAGACGGATCGAGTGACAAAAGATAATGTATTCTTACATCACTGCCACAGAAGGTACCGAGTTCATTGTCCGTCTCCTTCAAACCGTCGTAGACTGTCACCGCATCATACCTGGACAGAGAGCACGTGACATGTAAATTACACATGTATCATTTCCAGCATCAAAAGCAACAATGT